>NC_057800.1:129267385-129535847 GCF_018294505.1 Triticum aestivum | reverse complement strand
ACGGAACCAGTGAAGACTATGCAAAGTTGAAGAATATGAATAATTTGAGGAATTTCAACTTTTGGTGGTGGCGTGACCCACCGTATAAGAATGATGATTTCAGACACCGCATACAATTATCGTAGGGTTCTGAGAATCAAATTCTTCATTAATTTCTTCACACTAAGAGTGTTATTCTTCATTGATTGAAGAAAAACGTTTCTTCATGTGTTGCACATCTAAGTCATCAATTTTGCATAAGTGTTAGGATGAGTATCCTTTTCAAAGAACATTCGAAGATTCTAGGATATTTAGCCCACACCGCAACTTGCTAAATCTCTTCTCATCCAAGGGCTTTGTGAAGATATCGGCTAGCTGTTCTTCAGTCTTCACATGATCAATAGAAATGTCGCCCTTCAACACATGATCACGAAGAAAATGATGACAAATCTAAATGTGCTTTGTCTTTGAGTGCTGAACTGGGTTGTGTGCAATCTTGATGGCACTCTCATAGTCAAAGAAGAGAGGTACATTCTTCATGTTGATGCCGTAGTCCTTGAGAGTTTGCTTCATCCATAGCAATTGGGCACAGCAAGAACCAGCGGCAATGTACTCAGCTTCAGCAGTAGATAGTGATACGCAGTTCTGTTTCTTCGAGGACCAACAGACCAAAGATCCTCCGAGGAAATGACATGTACCAGATGTTGACTTGCGATCCACACGATCACCAGCATAGTCAGAGTCAGAATATCCAACAAGATCAAAATCCGAGCCCTTGGGGTACCATAATCCAAGTGTTGGTGTGTGAGCTAGATATCGAAGAATATGCTCCACAACCTTATGGTGTGATTCTTTCGGTGCAGCTTGAAATCGGGCACACATGCAAACACTAAGCATTATATCTAGCCTAGATGCACATAAGTATAATAAGGAACCTATCATGGAGCGGTATACCTTATGATTGAAGTCAATACCATTTTCATCAGTGCATAGATGGCCATTTGTGGGCATGCCGAATTTCCTCAGTACATCATTGAGGTATTTCTCCTAAGATATGAATATGCCATTCTGTTGTTGACGAATATGAAGACCTAAGAAGAATTTCAACTCTCCCATCCTAGACATTTGATATTCTTCACTCATCATATAGGCAAATTCATCACTATAACGTTGGTCAGTACAGCCAAAGATAATATCATCAACATATACTTGGCACACAAACAATTCACCATCATAAGATTTAGTGAAAAGAGTAGGATCGAGTGAACCGGGTTTGAAGCCTTTCTTGATGAAGATTTCCTTCAAGGTATCATACCAAGCCCGTGGGGCCTGCTTGAGGCCATAGAGGGCCTTGTTGAGTTTGAAGACTTTGTCAGGATTCTTTGGATCTTCAAAACCTGGGGGTTGAGCAACATACACTTCTTCCTCAAGATTACCGTTGAGGAATGCACTTTTCACATCCATTTGATATAGAGTGATATCATGATGGTTAGCATAAGCAAGTAATATGCGAATAGCTTCAAGTCTAGCAACAGGTGCAAAAGTTTCATCGAAATCAATTCCTTCAACCTGTGTGTAGCCTTGAGCTACAAGCCGTGCCTTATTCCTCACCACAAGGCCATTTTCATCTTGCTTGTTGCAGTAGATCCACTTTGTGCCGATGATATTGTGCTTGCGAGGATCTGGACGTTCGACCAGTTCCCAGACATTGTTAAGCTCAAATTGATGTAATTCTTCTTGCATGGCCTGAATCCACTCAGGCTCCAGAAATGCTTGATCTACCTTAGTGGGCTCTGTAATAGAGACAAAAGCATACTACCCACAAAAGTTAGACAAATGTGAAGCTTTTGAGCGTGTGAGAGGACCTGGCGCTTTGATGTCATTGATGATCTTTTCAACTTGCACTTCTTTTGCAATGCGAGGATGAGCTGGTTGTCATTGAAGAATTTGATCAGTGTTTTCTTCAGCACTATTTTCTTCAGCATTTTGTTCAGGTGCATTAGCTCGACGTTCTTCATGTTCTGGAATGAATTCTTCAGCAGATTCTTCAGTAGGAATGACATCCTTAGTAGCCTTGAACTTGATAGTTTCCTCAGGTGCTGGTTCATCTATCACAGCAGGTAGGTGCTCTCTTTGCGAGCCATTAGTTTCATTGAACCGCACATCTACAGTTTCAACAACTTTGTGAAGAACGTTGTTGAAGACTTTGTAGGTGTGCGAGTCCTTTCCGTAACCAAACATAAAACCTTCATGTGCTTTCGGTGCAAATTTTGAGTTGTGATGAGGATCTCTAATCCAACATTTAGCACCGAAGACTTTGAAATAACTTACATTGGGTTTCTTATCAGTGAGGAGTTCATAGGCAGTCTTTTTGAAGAATTTGTGAAGATATACTCTGTTGATGATGTGGCACACAGTATCAATTGCCTCAGTCTAGAAACGACAAGGCGTTTTGTATTCATCAAGCATAGTGCGAGCCATCTAAGCAAGAGTCCTGTTCTCGCGCTCCACGACGCCATTCTGCTGAGTGTAAGGAGCAGATAACTCATGAGTGATACCAAGTTCATCAAGATAGTCATCGAGACCAGAATTCTTGAACTCAGTGCCATTGTCACTTCTGATGTGCTTGATCTTCACACCAAAGTTGGTTGAAGCCCTCGAGGAAAATCGTTTGAAGACTTCCTACACTTCATGTTTGTAAGTAACAAGGTGTACCCATGTGTAACGAGAATAATCATCAACAATAATGAAGCCATATTGAGATGCTTCATTTGAGATAGCAGAATAATGATTAGGACCAAAGAGATCCATGTGAAGCAATTCAAATGGGCAAGTGGTGGTCATGATAGTCTTCACTGGATGCTTGGCCTTGGTCATCTTCCCAGCTTCACAGGCTCCGCATAGGTGATCCTTGAGGAATTTGGCATTCTCGATGCCAATGACATGCTTCTTCTTCGCAAGCGTGTGCAAATTCGTCATGCCTGCATGACCAAGTCGTCGATGCCAGAGCCAGCCTTCTGAAGCTTTTGCAAGTAAGCACACGGCTGGTTGTGGTCCTATAGAGAAATTAACAATATACAGGTCTCCTCTCCAAAAGCCTTCGAAGACTTTGGAATTGTCAGCTTCCATAACCACAACACAACGCTACTTGCTGAAGAAAACAACCATATCAAGATCACAAAGCATTGAGACAGACATAAGGTTGTATCCTGAGGACTCAACAAGCATGACTTTGTCCATGTGTCGATCCTTAGTAATCGCAACCTTACCTAGACCCAATACCTGACTTTTGCCTTTGTCAGCAACGATGATATGCTTCAGATGCCACGGAGATAATTGAGCATCCATCAATAGATTCTTGTCACCAGTCATGTGGTTTGTACATCCACTATCAAGGACCCACTCAGTGGCTTTGGGTTGATCATCCTGCAGATGAATTAGTGCAGCTTACAAACTCATATACTTCATTAGTGAAGAATATGACATCAATTCATCAGATCAATTTCATCAAGTAAAAGAACTGATAAAGCAATATGAGGACGTGAGAAAAGAAAGTTCATTTCTTCATGATTAGCCTGCATCCTATCAGGCATGCTCAGGTCTCCAGCAAATTCTTCAGACGATTACGTGCGTCTGGAGACCTGACCCTGCAAAAGATATTAGTTCTTTTTCTTCACCACCCATATCTGAAGGGGTGGCAAAGAGTTCATCATTCTGCGAGCTCCATACGAGAAGGATGGCATAGAAGCCAATCCATTTCGTTTCACATAAGATGGGTTAGAGTAAGCATATGAGTAAGCAGAGAAATTCTTCGAGGACTTATGGACATAATGATTTGAAGGATAATGCACATATCCGTAATCCTTAGATCTTCCATGTGAAACAGACGGGTTAGCATGATGATGTTCATATCAGGACTTTGATCCATTTGAGGAATTTGGTCTGTATGAGGAATTTGATCTGGGGTTCCTATTCTTCACAGGTGGCGTCATGATGACATTCACCTGAAGATTTTCAAGGCATCTTTTGGGAACCCAGATTTTCTTCATAGGGGAGCTGTTCCTGCAGTTAGTGCCAACATATCTAGCAAATACTTCACCATTCTGATTTTTGAATAGCTTATAGTTGGAGTCAATTGACTCATCATCAGAATGAGGAGATTCACATGCAAATCCAAATAAGTTAGATGGATCAACTGGAGGTCCCTTTGCAGCGACCCATGTAGTTTTGGTGTACTGCTCAGGCTTCCAATATGTACCATCAGCATTGAGTTTCCTCTCAAAGGCGATACCCTCTTTCCTAGGGTTCCTGTTGAGGATCTGCTTTTTAAGCACATCACAAAGAGCCTGATGCCCTTTGAGGCTTTTGTACATGCTTGTCATGTACAATTCCTTCAGCCCTGCATTGTCAGTGATACTAGCAATGTCCTTAGATGAGGAATTAGTGATAGCAGAGGCATGTGAAGAATTTGAAACATTAGCAGGATTTGAACATTCAGGTGAAGAATTAGCAGATTCACGTTCAATGCACTTCAAGCATGGAGGAACAAATTCTTCCTGAGATGCGCTGATTTGTTGAGCAAGTAATGAATCGCGCTCCTTCTGAAGATCTTCATAACTCACTCTTAGCTTCTCAAGGTCTTGCTTTCTTTGAAGAAATTCATAAGAAAGCTTCTCAGGATCCGATAAGAGAGTGATATGATGACTTTGAAGTTTGTCAAGCTTGGACTGAAGTCTTTGAAGATTTTCAGTCAAAGTTTCAGTGCGATCCATTTCTTCACCCAACATATCATCACTTTTATTTAGCATGTTTTGAACCTTTTCTAAAGCCCTTTGTTGTTTTATAGCAATCTTAGCAAGTTTAGAATAGCTGGGCTTAAGGTTTTCATCAGATTCATTCTCACTTGATTCAGAGGAGGTATATTTGAGTACCTTGGCACCCTTTGCCATGAAGCAATAGGTGGGAGCGTAGTTATCATCGCCTTCATCAACCTTGTTGGTGAGGTCATTTTCTTCAGTGTTGAAGATAGACTTGCTAACGAATGCAGTCGCGAGAGCTAGGCTCGCCACTTCGGATTCGGACTCCTCAGATGACTCCTCTTCCTCATTTTCTTCAGATTCAGCCTCAGAGTCCATTTACTTGCCAATGAATGCCCTAGCCTTCTTGTAGCTGCTCTTCTTGTGATACGAAGGCTTTGAGGATTTTGATCATGTGGATTTTGTGGATTTCTTCTTTTTCTTTGCATCATCAGAACTGTAATCCTTGTATTTCTTCTTCTTTGATTCCTTTTCCCACCGAGGACAATCTTGAATGAAATGTCCAGCTTTCTTGCACTTGTGACACAGCCTCGTCTTGTAGTCACTGGATGAGGAATCATTGCTCCTTGAGGATCTTCCAAGGCGACCACGTCATGAGAACTTTTGGAACTTCTTCACGAGCAGAGCCACATCATGGCTCAGTTCTTCAGGATCACCAAGGCTGCTACGAGAGTCTTCATCTTCGGACTCAGATACTGCCTTGGCCTTCAGTGCACGTGTTTTGCCATAGCTTGAACCATAGTGTCGGTGTCAAAACCGGCGGATCTCGGGTAGGGGGTCCCGAACTGCGCGTCTAGGCCAGATGGTAACAGGAGGAAAGGAACACGATGTTTTACCCAGGTTCGGGCCCTCTTGATGGAGGTAAAACCCTACGTCCTGCTTGATTAATATTGATGATATGGGTAGTACAAGAGTAGATCTACCACGAGATCAAGGAGGCTAAACCCTAAAAGCTAGCCTATGGTATGATTTTTGTATGATGAAGTTCTCCTATGGACTAAAACCCTCCAGTTTATATAGACACCGGAGAGGGTTAGGGTTACACGAAGTCGGTTACAATGGTAGGAGATCTTGAATATCCGCATCGCCAAGCTTGCCTTCCACGCCAAGGAAAGTCCCATCCAGACACGGGACGAAGTCATCAATCTTGTATCTTCATAGTCCTCGAGTCCGGCTGAAGGTATAGTCCGGCTACCCGGACACCCCCTAATCCAGGACTCCCTCAGTAGCCCCCGAACCAGGCTTCAATGACGATGAGTCCGGCGCGCAGATTGTCTTCGGCATTGCAAGGCGGGTTCTTCTCCAAATTCCGTGTACCTGCTGAATAATGTCCAATTTTCATAATGTAGCGCACCTTGGCTTCCATGCCCAATAATGGTCGTCTTCCACGTGTTAAACGAATGCGAAAAGTCGGGGTGTTTTTACATTCACACCCCTAGCCGCATAAATGAGCCGCCTATTTAATGGGATGGGGATTCAGATCCAAACCACACCTTCTCCTCTCCGTGAGTAATCATCAGAGCGCCTCCAGCAAATGTCCATTCCAACATGGCCAGCCGTTGCAGCTCCTCCTCTCGCCCTTCCAGTCCTAAACCTGGAGACTGGGAGAGGTGCTCCATCCCGCACAGCGAGCTAGTATCGCTTCAGGCCAAAGGATTTCTCCCTCAGGCCTATATGGTCCGGGTCCGAGCCGGACTCGCCACCTATAATGGCGGAGAGCAAGCGGAGAGCACCCCCAGTCCCTCCAAAGGAGAGCGGGTGTGCCTCGTCCCTTATCTAGTAAGAGGACTTGGATTTCCAATTCATCCATTTCTCCGTGGGCTTCTGGAGTTCTACAGCCTCCAGCTGCACAATCTCACGCTCGCCTCTATATTGCATATCGCGGGCTTCGTCGCCCTTTGCGAGCTATTCATGGGTGTTGAGGCTCACTTCATGCTGTGGAAGAGGTTATTCTGCCTGGTGCCCCGCTCTCAAGAGGGGTCTATATATCAAGTGGGTGGAGCCGAAGTGTGGCGTATTGCCGGGACCGGATATCTATCCAGAACCCCAAAGAAGGCGTCCGAGGACTGGCCTTCGGAATGGTTTTATATAGATGATGTCCCGCTGCCGGATCCTATCTGGGCCGGTCTCCCCGAATTCGACAGTGCTCCCTTAAAGAAACGCCTAAGCTGGCGCCCGCGGAGCTCTCAAAGAGAAGGCGACAGGGACGTCCTTCACCATGATTGAAGTCATGGCTGCATGCATTATGCGGGGGGTGCAGCTGCTTCAATATAGAGGCCACCCCATGTGGGATTTTAACGGGGAGGATGACGCCACCCGTTACGGTCGTAAGGGGCCAGCCTCAGCTGCCGCTCTAGTAAAGATCTTATCCTCTTTATACAAGGGAGAAGAGGAGGAATTCCTCTGCGTCAACCCACAGGGCAGATTTTCTATGTACAACCCTCCGAGTTGGGTAAGTGGACAATTGTGCTTGCCCATCCGTTTTATATTCCCATGATTAAATATGTAGTCTTCCGATTTCAACACAGGAACTGCGTGAGGAAGTAAAGGATATAAACAGCCGTCCCCCACAGCCCGAGGATCCAGGACGGTCCCTTGATCCGGACTCCGAAGAGGATCCGGACATATCGGTGGAGCTGATTGACGGGGTGTTTTATCAGCTAAGCAAGGACAATACCTTGGTGGCCATTACGGCTGATTACCCAGGGTTAATCCCGGCCTCCCAGGTAACAGAGAGCGGAGTCTCATCCCCTTGAGAAGGAATCCATTCTCACGCATTTCATTTTTTCTGACAACGACCGTGTTTTGCAGGAGAGGTTTTCGAGGCGGGAGGCCGAACCAGCGGCGGCTAGCCAACGAGGGGCCACAGGGCCCCGTGGGGTAAAAAGGAATGTAGTCCGGACTAAGACACCGGCGCAGAGGTATAGCGCACCCTCTTTTTCCCTGGTGTTATTCCTTCAGGGCATATTAACGTTCGTGCTATCTTCAGGACGAAGAGACCTCGCCGGAATACATCCGGAGAGGTTGCCCATCGCGCCTCCACCAGCCAGGTTCCAACGCCTGGCCCGGAAGCAGAAACGAACACAAGGCGCGCACCAGACGCTCCTCCAACAGAGGATGCGGACAGGCTGTCTGCCACCAATTCCAAGGTGGAGAGTGCCATGAACCACAGGCGTCGCCGGACAGTTCTTCGCGACGCTTGTTTCTCCCAAGAGGCATTAGATGCCTTCCATTCAGGAGATGCGTACGTCCGTGCCGCTCAAAATGGTTTAGCCAGAGCCACGGAGCAATATGTAAAAGACATACGGGTAAGAAATTTTTTGGTAAATATATATATATATATATATATATATATATATATATATACCAGTAGCCCCCGAGACTTGAAACAGTTAGAATAACTGATTTAAGGATCATTTGTTATGCAGGTTCTCACAGAGAAGAATACCGTACTGTCCCAGGAGCTGGAAGAGTGCAAAGCCCAACTAGAGGCCGCACTAGCCGCGACAGGGGAGCCCAAAGAGACCCCCTCTGGTAAGATACACTTTGAAAGATTAGTATCTTGCGAAGTGTGGCGTGGGTATAAATCTGGGAAATCATATTGCAGATGGCGCCGGACTGGATCCGAAGAGGCAACAACTCTTACGCCGGCCAAAGGCCGGTGAGAGTATGCTGACAAGGGTGAGGCGGGAGAAGAATGATCTTCAGGATGCCAACACCAAGCTGGACATTGAACTTAAAGATGTTCATGGCCAGCTGTCGGACTCCACTAAGGAGAATCAGCGGCTTCGACGCAGCATATTTAGTAAGTGCTTAAGCGAATGTTTAAAAGAAAAGAGTTTGGCGAGGAAGTCAACTAACAGAGTAATTTCTGTAGGTATTCTAACGGGTCGTCCTGCAGAGGAGATGCCCGGTTCTACGGGTGACCTTCTTCCCGAGCTCTCACAACTGCACGAGCGAGTTCGGCAGGCGATGCGAGGCGTTGCCCAAGCCTTATGGCCTTCCCACTCCATGCCCGAGGGCCTTGGAGAGCTTTCGGAGAAGCTTAAGGGAGCTCGGTGGGGCTTCCGGTTGTGGAAGATATCGGCCTGCCGACAAGGCGCTAGGGAGGCCTGGGCCATGGTGAAGACGCGGTACACGAAGTCTGACCCAAACCACATGGCCGAGGTCGGACCTGTGGGGCCTGACGGGAAGGAGATCCCTGTAAGCTTAGTGTACGGCCAAGTAGAATTGGCCGCCAAGTATTCCCAGCAGGACTGTAAGTTAGACAACCTGTTAGATGGTATTGAAGAGGAATACAATCAGTCAGAGTGACTATGTAATTTTTAATTTACATGTGTAATGCCTTCTAGCCGGATTGTAGATCGTTTGTCATTGTCAACCTTTTCGCTTCAACCTCAGGACCTGACGGTCCGGAGTGTGTCCGAATACCCTACCGGTTATGTAAGAACCGGGGTATGCATGGAGACCAGGCGTAGGGGTCATTAGTGCTTTATCAGACAAGTGCCCAACTAGTTATGTTATATTACATGGTTAGTAAGAAACATCTTCCAGAGGGAATAGTTCTGTTAGGGGTTCCTTTCTCTGGGAGGCATGCCCTAAAGTGCATGTCCGGACTGCAAACGCAGGAAAATCATCTGGGGGCATATATATAAATAAGTAAAAAAGGTCATCTTTTAGTTCACCGACCGAATATTCCCTTAAGAACGCTAGCTTTCGGCTTCACCCAGTCTGAGGTACACATCCGGCTGATCCGGCAGTAACAATCGCAGAGGTGCTCCCTTTACCACCTAGCCGAACAATCAGGAACCTAGGGATAAGCACAGGAGCCAGGCAACCCAGCTTGGCCAAAACTTAAGTCATATCGATGCATATAATGGTGAAGAAAAGGTACATGCGGAAGTTTGACACATGTGGTGGGCGTGAAGCCCGTATAAATAAGCTTCTGTTAAAGAAGCCCCCAAGTTTAATGAGCGCGAGTAGCATGTCACTTGAGGAGCCTTTAAGGGCTATAAAAGAAAAGAGGGGATGGAGAGAAATGTAAGACAGAAAATGTAAAAAATGGACAGAGGAAGGAGACAAACACAGAGTCCGGCGCTAGGCGTAGAATCTTCGGAGACGGGCTGCGTTCCATGGGTTCGGCTCGAGTCAGTTATCTGACGCATCTCGCAGGCGGTATGCTCCACCAGTCAGGACTTGGTCGATTATGAAGGGACCTTCCCACTTGGGCTTCAGCTTGTCCTTTTTCTTGTCCGGCAGGCGTAGAACTAATTCGCCAACGTTGTAGTTTTTCGCCCGCACTTCTCTGCTTTGATATCTTCAAGCCTGCTGTTGATAGAATGCGGAACGGACTTTTGCCACGTCACACTCCTCCTCTAAGGCGTCCAAACCGTCCTGCCGATCAAGCTCGGCTTCCCTTTCTTCGTACATGCGCACTCGAGGTGAGTCATGGATTATGTCGCAGGGCAAGACTGCCTCTGCGCCGTACACCATAAAAATGTTGTGTATCCGGTGGTGCGATTCGGCGTGGTCCGCGGCCCCCAGAGTACGGAGTCGAGCTCCTCTACCCAGTGCGTGTCAGATTCCTTGAGGGACCGCACTAATCTGGGTTTGATGCCGCTCATGATGAGACCATTTGCATGTTCGACCTGACCGTTAGTTTGTGGGTGATAGACGGAAGCATAATCGAGCTTGATGCCCATGTTTTTGCACCAGAGTTTTACCTCATCGGCCGTAAAGTTCGTGTCGTTATCGGTGATGATGCTTTGGGGGACGCCATAACTGTGTACGACCCCGGATATAAAGTCTATCACAGGTCCGGATTCGGCTGTCTTGACAGGCTTGGCTTCTATCCATTTGGTGAACTTATCCACCATGACCAGTAAGTATTTTTTCTTGTGGGTTCCGCCTTTAAGGGGTCCCACCATGTCAAGCCCCCAGACCGCGAAAGGCCAAGTGATGGGGATAGTTTGGAGGGCGGTGGGTGGCATATGGCTTTGGTTTGCAAAAAGCTGGCAACCGGCGCATCGTTGGACCAAGTCTTGAGCGTCCGCCCGGGCCGTCGGCCAATAAAAGCCTGTACGGAAAGCCTTGCTTACAAGGGACCGAGCTGCGGCGTGATGGCCACCGAGTCCGGCATGAATTTCAGCCAGCAGGTTTCGCCCTTCCTCTTCGGAGATGCACCTTTGAAGGACTCTGGTAGTGCTTTTCTTATAAAGTTCTCCCTCATGGACTTTATAGGCTTTAGATCGCCGCACTATACAGCGTGCCTCTTTTTGGTCCTCTGGGAGTTCCTGCCTAGTAAGGTAGGCTAGGAATGGTTCTGTCCACGGGGTGATAACGGCCATTAGTACGTGGGCTGAGGTTGTGATTTCATTGGCAGAGCCTTCGATTATGTCAGATTGTTCGGCGTCGGACAGTGCGGTTGAGTCCGGGCTAATATTGCCATGTTCCCCTTCCCATACTACGGATGGCTTGAACAGCCTTTCCAGGAAGATGTTGGGGGGGGGGCGCATCGCGTTTTGCGCTGATGCGTGCCAGGACATCTGCCGCCTGATTGTTTTCTCGGGCTATATGGTGAAATTCGAGCCCCTCAAACCGAGCTAACATTTTGAGGACGGCGTTGCGGTAAGCTGCCATTTTTGGATCCTTGGCATCGAAGTCTTCATTTATTTGGGATATCACGAGGTTCGAATCCCCGCGCACCTCTAGGCGTTGAATGCCCATGGATACTGCCATCCGGAGACCATGTAAAAGGGCCTCATATTCGACTGCATTGTTGGAGTCCGTGTACATAATCTGGAGTACATATTGAACTGTGTATCCTGTGGGGGACGTCAAAACAACACCGACCCCTAGTCCGGCCAACATTTTGGAACCGTCGAAGTGCATGATCCAGTTTGAATATGTGCCATACTCTTTAGGGAGTTCGGCCTCCGTCCATTCTGCGATGAAGTCGGCCAAAACTTGCGACTTGATAGCTCGCCGTGCCCTATAAGTTATGTCGAATGGGAGGAGATCGATGGCCCATTTTGCAATCCGGCCCGTTGCGTCACGGTTGTTTATAATATCGTTGAGTGGTACTTCCAATGCTACTGTGATTGAACACTCTTGAAAGTAGTGTCGTAGCTTTCGGGATGCCATGAATACCGCATATGCAATCTTTTGATAATGTGGGTACCGTGATTTGCATGGGGTGAGGACAGTGGACACATAGTAAACCGGCTTTTGAAGGGGGAATTTGTGTCCGTCCATTTCCCTCTTGACGACGAGTACTGCGCTGACAACTTGATGGGTTGCTGCAATGTACAATAGCATTGGTTCGCCGATGTTTGGCGCGGCCAGGACGGGGTTTGTTGCCAATATGGCTTTTATTTCCTCGAGTCCGGCCGTGACGGCATCCATCCACTCGAAGTGTTCGGTGCGCCGAAGGAGGCGATAGAGGGGTAGCGCCTTTTCTCCCAACCGGGAGATAAAGCGGCTTAGATCCGCCACGCATCCGGTTAATTTTTGTATTTGTTTGAGGTCCTTCGGGATATCCAATTGTGACAAAGCTCAGATCTTGGCTGGATTTGCTTCGATTCCTCTACCGGATACAATGAAGCCCAAGAGCTTTTCGGCTGGAACGCCGAAAACGCATTTTTCTGGATTTAGCTTGATGTCATATGCTCGGAGGTTGTCAAATGTAAGCCTCAAGTCGTCTACTAGAGATTCGACATGTTTTGTTTTTACGACCACATCATCCATGTATGCCTCTACTATTTTGCCGATCTGGTTTGCCAAACATGTTTGAATCATGCGCTGATATGTTGCGCCGGTGTTTTTGAGCCCGAAAGACATTGTGTTGAAGCAGAATGGGCCGTATGGGGTGATGAATGCTGTTGCGGCTTGGTCTGACTCGGCCATCTTGATTTGATGGTAACCGGAGTATGCGTCGAGGAAGCACAACGAATCGTGTCCTGTAGTGGCATCGATAATTTGATCAATGCAGGGGAGGGGGAAGGGATCCTTTGGGCAAGCCTTGTTAAGGTCTTTGAAGTCAACGCACAGGCACCAGGATTTGTCCTTCTTTGGTACCATCACTAAGTTTGCTAGCCAGTCCGGATGTTTTATATCTCTGATGAATCCGGCCTCCAATAGTTTGGCTAGCTCCTCTCCCATTGCCTGTCTCTTGGGCCCAGAGAAACGCCGAAGGGCTTGTTTGACAGGTTTTAATCCTTTTAGGATATTTAAGCTGTGTTCGGCCAGCCTGCGTGGGATTCCTGGCATGTCTGAAGGGTGCCAAGCAAAAATGTCCCAGTTCTCCCGCAGGAATTCTCACAGTGCGGCGTCTACATCGGGGTTTAATCGTGCCCCGATGGAAGCTGTTTTATTGGGGTCCGTTGGATGGACCTGGAATTTGACTATTTCATCCGCTGGTTTAAAAGAGGTGGACTTGGATCTTCTGTCGAGTATCACATCGTCCCTGTTTACCGTGGAGCACAGCGTAGTCAGTTCCTCAGCCGCTAGGGCTTCGGATAGTGCCTCAAGGGCCAATGTGGCTGTCTTGTTTTCGGCGCGGAGTGCTATGTCTGGATCACAAGCAAGAGTGATGATTCTGTTCAGCCCAGGCATCTTGAGCTTCATGTACTTGTAATGGGGTATTGCTTGGAAGATTGTAAACGCTTCCCGCCCCAGCAGAGCGTGGTATCCGCTACTGAACGGGGCCACTTGGAATGTGACCTCTTCGGACCTATAATTATCCAGCGTGCCGAACACCACATCTAGTGTGATTTTTCCTGCACAGCACGCTTCCCGACTGGGGATTATTCCTCTAAATGTTGTGCTGCTTCGCTAAATGCGGTTCCAGTCTATTTCCATTGTTTGAAGGGTTTCCTCATAAATGAGGTTCAATCCGCTACCTCCGTCCATGAGTACCTTGGTGAGGCGAAAGCTGTCCACTATAGGACTGAGTACCAATGCGGCTGGTGCTCGAGCTGTTCGGAATTTAGGTTCATCACTAGCATTAAAAGTAATAGCCGTGTCACTCCATGGGTTTATTGTTGCTACTTGATAGACTTCGGCAAGGCTGCGGAGTGTTCTTTTTCGCATATTATTTGATGCGAAAGTCTCGAAGACTGTTAAGACTGTACTGGAGTCCCTGAGGTGGCTTTCTGCGGCCTCCGGAACTAGGAGATCTTCGCCCCTTTTGGCCACCTGCCGGAGTATCCAACATGCTCCGAGGCTATGAGTTGGTGTGGCGTCCTCTGTACTATGAATTTTACAGGGTCCATTAAGCCATCCCTCTAGTACGGTTCCATGCCCTGTAGAGGGTTTTGGGTTTTTGGTTTTTAATCCGGGTGTCTGATGATGACGCACCCTTTTATTTCGGACGAGGTTTCTATTCAGGGCCGGATTGTCCCAAAATTTAGTTTCGGTTTTCCGGGCACTTTCTATCGCACAGTACTTTTGTACTATGGACACCAAGTTAGAGAAGCGTGTAATATCACGATGACCTATGGCGTTGAGGATTCCCTTGTCCATGCAATTATTGCAAAAGATTGAGATTGCGTCTTCCTCGCGGCAGTCCTTTATCCTGCTCATAACCAGGAGGAACCTTGCCCAGTAATGATGTACTGTTTCTTCGGGCTTTTGCCTGATTTGGGATAGATCGCTTATGTTCGGGTGGGTGGGTGGAATTAAATTCGGAACTTCACCCAATCTAAGACTCAGAGGCCAAGGAGTTTCCGAACTCTGAAGTTTGGATTCTTGGATGTTGTCCAGTGAATCTAGCCCGTTGCCTGATTCTAAGTTCAGGTCTTGAGTTACATCCTCCCCTCCGTGGGTATCCGGCTTGGAGGGATCGGGAATCCGGACGTAGCTAGTCCTTAAGATAGATGAAGAGTCGCCGCACTGTGCCTCTACCACGGCAATGTGATGGGTGACTTGGGGAGAATTAATTTCTCTTAGATCGGGTTTAAGCCCAACCTGGTCATAATCCATAGTGACCCCCAAGGCGGCAATGCGATCCAAGACCTCGTTTACGGAGGAGAGCTCCATTGGATCTAACTTCTCGACGAGTTCCGAGCTGACGTGAAGATTGCTTTTGATGTCCCGAGAGGTCACTGTCGGTGCAACGGACGAATAGGCGGTCATGAGAAAACCGCCTAGCCGGAGAATTTGGCCGACCCAAGGCTCCCTTAGTAACAGTGCCGTCTTTAAAGACGGGAAGAGGCATCCTTCCTGATTGTGACTGCACAGAGGAACTCTCAATGAAAGCACCAATGCAGGTGTCAAAACCGGCGGATCTCGGGTAGGGGGTCCCGAACTGTGCGTCTAGGCCGGATGGTAACAGGAGGCAAGGAACACGATGTTTTCCCCAGGTTCGGGCCCTCTTGATGGAGGTAAAACCCTACGTCCTGCTTGATTAATATTGATGATATGGGTAGTACAAGAGTAGATCTACCACGAGATCAAGGAGGCTAAACCCTAAAAGCTAGCCTATGGTATGATTGTTGTATGATGAAGTTGTCCTACGGACTAAAACCCTTTGGTTTATATAGACATCGGAGAGGGTTAGGGTTACACAAAGTCGGTTACAATGGTAGGAGATCTTGAATATCCGCATCTCCAAGCTTGCCTTCCACGCCAAGGAAAGTCCCATCCGGACACGGGACGAAGTCTTCAATCTTGTATCTTCATAGTCCTGGAGTATGGCTACCCGGACACCCCCTAATCCAGGACTCCCTCACATAGAGATCTCTCTTTTTAGCAAGTTGGAACTCATGAGTATTTAGCCTCTCGAGAATATCAGCGAGATCAAGTGACTTGTAATTAGCACGTTCTTGTATCATCAATGCCAGAGTGTCAAATGAGGAATCAAGCGATCTCAGCAATTTCTTCACCACCTCATAGTCGGTGATGTCAGTGGCACCAAGTGCTTGAAGCTCATTTGAGATGTCAGTGAGGCGATCAAAGGTTTGTTGAACATTTTCATTGTCGAGTCTTTTGAAGCGGTTGAAGAGATTGCGAAGAACATCAACTCGAGAGTCACGCTGAGTTGAGACTCCTTCATTCACTTTGGACAACCTGTCCCAGATAAGCTTCGCTATTTCCAAAGCACTCACTCTGCCATACTGTCCTTTGCTCAGATGGCCACATATGATATTCTTTGCTTGAGAGTCGAGTTGCTTGAATCTCTTCACATCGGCAGCATTCAGAGAAGGTGTGACTGAGGGAACACCATTTTCCACAACATACCAGAGATCGTTATCAATTGCTTCAAGATGCATTCACATCTTATTCTTCCAGTAGGGGTAGTCCGTCCCATCGAAGGTAGGACACCCAGCAGAGACCTTGATCATACATGCGGTCGACATAACTAAAACTCCAGGCGGTTAAACAAAAATCACACAGAACAGGAGAGTACCTCACTCTGATACCAATTGAAAGTGCGTTATATCGACTAGAGGGGGGGTGAATAGGCGATTTTTATGAAATTCTTCACTGAGGAATTTCCTGGCGAGGAAATTCCTTAGCGAAGAACTACTAGCAGCGGAATAAGTACTCAAAAGTAAACACAATAGAATACAAGCATAGTCATCATGATGAAATGAATACAGGCACAGAGTACAGTAAGCGTAATCACAGGATAACACAGGATGAAGACAAACAGACTGAAGAACTTGAACTGAGGAAATTAAGAAAGTCTTCAGTCAAAGTCTTCAAACACAGATATGAACAAACACACAGCACAGTTATGAGGAAGTGGAAGAGTTGAGGAAATAGAACCAGTAAGCTCGGTGAAGACGATGATTTGGTAGACCAGTTCCAACTGCTGTCTCAGTTGTACGTCTGGTTGGAGCGGCTGAGTATTTAAACTCAAGGACACATAGTCCTGGACACCCTGTCAAGGACACTTAGTCCAAGACACCCAGTCCTCACCGTATTCTCCTTGAACTAAGGTCACACAGACCTCATCCAATCACTCGTGGTAAGTCTTCAGGCGACTTCCAAACCTTCACAAACTTGGTCACTCGGAGATCCACTATTCCTCTTAGATGCTCTAGACCATGACGCCTAACCGTCTGGAAGAAGCACAGTCTTCAAAGGTAACAAGCGTCGGATCCACTCAGGATCAATCTCTTTAGTGATGCTCAATCACTTGGGGTTTGTAGGTGTTTGGGTTTTGGGTTTTTGGTTTTTCCTCACTTGATGATTTTCGCTCAAAGTCCTCGGAGGATGGGTTGCTCTCAAATGACAAGTGTCAGTTTCTCTCGGAGCAGCCAACCAGCTAGTGGTTGTAGGGGGCGGCTATTTATAGCCTAGGGAGCAGCCCAACATGATAAGACATAAATGACCTTCAATGATATGACCGTTAGGTGGATAGATATTTTGGGACAGCTGGCGCATAGCACAACAACGGTCGGAATTTTGAGTAGCAAAATCCTCAGGGCTATCATGTTCCTCACTGTGTAGGCAATCCGCACTGGCGAATTCCTAACTCCTCAGTCAGGACAAATTCCTCAGAGACCAGAAGAACTTCGTCTCTGTCACTGAAGAAATTGACTGAACTATATGAGATTTCCAATGGCTTCACTCGAAGGGATTGGTAGGTGTAGGATTTGAGTTGAGCATCACATGGAAATTTTTCCTTAGTATTTCCTCAACCCCCTTTAACAGTATGGTGTTTCCTATGACTCAAGAAAGAGAAAAACAAAACTATGAAAACGAAAGTCTTCAAGCTTCATATTTCTCGCATGAATATCAAGTCTTCACGGACACACCAATTTCTTCACTTTCAAAGTCTTCATGAAAGTCTTCATGAAAGTCTTCAGAAATACCAAAATCTTCAGTCGAAGATATTCATTTTTAGGGGTCGACTTTTCCTGTAAATATCAAACTCCTCATAGACTTATAGACATGTGTACACTCACACACGCATTAGTCCCTTAACCTATAAGTCGTCAATACACCAAAATCACTAAGGGGCACTAGATGCACTTACAATCTCCCCCTTTTTGGTGATTGATGACAATATAGGTTAAGTTTTCAACGGGGATACACATATGAAGTGTAAATACTGATATTGAGGAATTTGATTGCAAGATATAGAAGAACTCCCCCTGAAGATGTGCATAGTGAGGAATTTGCTTTTGAAGCAATGCACACTTGAAGAGTTGAATCATGGAGATCTCCCCCTATATCTTGTAATTCATACACGCATTTAACATATAATATGAAGAATTTGAAAAGCATGATGAAATATGGTGCCTGGTGAAATTCAGCATGCGTGCAATAATATTAACAAGGAATAAGCATGCAGAATAGTGCATCAAGAGTATCAGAGCACAGTGCATCAAAAGTATCAGAGCACCATCGGGTTTAAGATTACAACTTGATCCAATAAAGTTTCAGAAGAACGAGAGTTGTAACTTAGCAAAAAAAATGCCCATATAGTAGACCCACTTGAAGACTAACTCATATTTCTCCAATTTGTCATCGAATGACCAAAAGGATCGAAAATGAGGACTAACGCCCCTGAAGATAATCATGTTGATGAAGGAGCGCCGGCGTTGTTGGGGTCGTTTGTTGATGTAGGGTCTGCCGTAGTTTCGTCCAAATCTTCATGTTCATCAGTGTCGCGCGATGAAGAATATGAGCTGGCCACCAGAGAAGGAACCTTGACCTTCTTGAATTTCTTCGGTGGAGGTGCAGACCAGTCATCTTCCTTAAGACCCATGTTCTTCAGATCTTCTTCACCATACAGATGTGACAGGATTGCCCAGGTGCGACCGAAGACTTGATGGAGGTAGTAGTGGTTTTTCTTCACTGCATTGTGTGTGGAAGTCATGTTGTGAAGAAGTGAACCAAACTGACGCTTAACCTATTTGTGATTTTGATCCACCTTCTGGTGAAGACTAAGCAGAAGTTCACGGTCAGTCATCACGCGTGGAGCAGTGGCTTGAGGAGTGGACTTAGGTGCATTGGCAGAGTCATGTGTGGTAGAGTCATCATTGGTGGAATAAGATGCAGCTTTGCGAAACTGACCATCCAATGGACGAATGCCTTCATGAATTACAGTTGGTGCCTTGCCCTTTCCATCAACTGAGGAATATGTCTACTTGAGGACTTCAATTGGGGGCAAGTAGCTGAGATGATTCTGGAAATCAGCTTTGTAGTTGAGTGAAGACCTTGTCCTGAGGAATCTCATGATCCATGGTGCATAAGGCTTCAGCTCAAACGGAGACAGTGCAACATTCGCCATAGTCCTCATGAAGAAATCGTGATAATTGACAGGAATGCCATGAACGATGTTGAATACTAGATTCTTCATGATGCCAACAATTTCCTCATCAGATGAGTCGTGGCCTTTGATAGGACTGATTGTCCTCATAAGAATATGATAGATAGTTCTGGGCACGTATAGCCATTCCTTCACGAGGAATTTGGTTCTTGGTGCTTAACCTGGCTTCAAAGGTTTCATCAGCACCTGCATGTAATGCTGTGTGAGATCAGGTTCACTGTAGATGTAGCGAGCTTCTTCAAGGGGAGGACTGAGTGGTAGAGCACGAAGCAATTCAGAGGCTGGTGCAGTGTAGTGAGTGTTTTCAGACATCCAGTCCAACACCCATGAATTCACATCTTCAGCATCTCTGGTGATGTGCAGCGTTGCATAGAATTGAAGAATCAGTTCCTCATTCCAATCACAGATGTCAGAGCAAAAGTTGAGCAGCCCAGCGTCGTGAAGAACACTAAGGACTGGTGTGAAGCACGGCAGAGATTCCATATCCACGTGAGGAATATGCTCATGGTAGAAAATCTTCTCTTTGTTGAACATCACTGAGGAATAGAAATTGGCTTGACTAGCAGTCCAGAAACGCCTCTTCCTAATGCGAGCAGAGTCATATGGGTTGTAATCTTTGAAGAATACGTGCTCGCCAAAGAAATCATCAGCCTCGAACTTTTGCTTGCGTGAGAATGGATCCTTTGGCTTCGGCAGAGGAGTGTCGGTGAGTTGCATCACGACTTCAGGAATCTCAATCGCAGGTACTTCAGGCTGAGGAATTTCTGGTTCCTCCTCAGTGGCAGTCTGCGTAGTTGGTTGTGCAGCAGCAGCAGTTTCATCAGCGCTAGTGGCTGGAATTTCCTCATGGACAGATGTAGTGGGATGAGTTTCTTCAGAGCCCATGTGAACAGTTTGTGTGGGGGACTAAGGAATTTGCTGTAGAGGAGTGAACATTGGAGAGTTTGGATGCTGACTTTCCCAAAATTCATCACTGATGACGAGTGTGGAGCAGCCAATGTCCACATCATCATCTTCCATTTCTTCGACGCCAGCCTCTTCAGCTGTGAACTGAGGCATAGGCGAGGAGATGATAGGTGTTGAAGGGATCGCATCCACTTCAATTTCTTCATCCAACGGTTTAGACGAAGCAGCAGAATGAGTTTCTTCATCAGATCCACAGGGGATCACATATTCTTCATCAAGAGGAACAAGGTCCTTTGATGGCCTGGTTGAGATGCGAACAACATCAATCCGATTTGCAAATGAGCTTGTCATAGGCTTCATTTTCTTCAGAGCTGACGAATCTGAAGCAGCTGATGCTCTCCTTTTCTTCACTGCAGCATGCTCTGCAGCCTTGGTCTTCTTCACATCGGATGCAGATGGAAGGATTGGAGTTGAAGTTGGTGCAGGTGCAGCTGAGTAATTTGGTTGATTTTCTTTAGGCACAACTGATGCAGTTGCCCTGAGTTCTTCAGTTTTTCAGGCACACCACTAGTGGGTGCCCTGGCAATTTCTTCAGCGGCTGGAATACAGTCATCAGCCCTAGAACTCACATTATCTTCAGCAGCCTGATTGTCATCAGCGGTGCTGGCATTTTCTTCAGTAGGCTGAGCAGATGCTTTAGCCTAAGGAATTTCCTATTGCGTTAGGGCTGCAACATTGGAAGTCAAGTTATCCGCAAGTTTCACAAAACGAACCTTGGCTCCAAGCCAATCAGCGCGATATGCTTCAAAGTCATCACTGAGTTTCTTAATCTCAGTTTGAGTAGTGACAAGTTCTTCAGTTGTCATAGAGACAATGTTTTTCTTCAGATAGCGCTCTTTCTTGTACTGCGCTTTCTTGATCTGCCTGGCCTTCTCAAATTTCCACCTTTCTTCTTGAATGAAGTGGGTCAGCATGTGACTCTGGCCAGGAGTCAGCTTGAAGTCAGGCAAGGGAGTGTTGGGGTCCTTGTGCCAATCATCAATGTAGTCGAGGATCAGCTTGGGATCCAAAAGCAGTGGCACCTCTCATCCTTTGGCTCTAGCGGCCCTGACTTGCCTGTCTCTGATGATTTCTGCAAGTTCATCATCATCAGCTTCGTCTTCATCAGACGACACTTGGAAAGCGACTTGCTTCTTTTGAGGACTTGGGCGTGGACCTCGTCCAGCAGTGGCCTTTGTCTTCAGTAGTGAGGGGTCAGCTGAGGAACTTGGTGCAGCTGAGGAACTAGATGAGACACCTGAGGCAATGGAGATGCCAGCAGTCCTTTGGCACGAAGCGAGATGCACAGGTGCTGATGATTTGGTCGGAACAACTGAAGGCTTCGGCGGAGGAGCTGAGGACTTTGGAGGAATAGGAGCAGCATGAGGAATTGGCCGTGAGGGCTTTGATGATTCTGGCCATGAGGGCATTGCCGAGGAACTTGGCCTTGAGGGCATTGTTGGTGAAGCACTTGGCTTGCGCGCAGACTTCTTTGACATAGCCTTCTTTGGCTTGACAGCAAAGGCCTCAGCAGAGGCAGCAGCAGCGGTAGAGTCTTCATTAAATTTCCTCACTACTTCTTTGGCTTGCTTAGCCAACTTGCCTTGGCGCTTGGCCCATTCATCAGGATAGTCCTCACCGCGCTTGAGGCTGGTGGGATCTGCTATTTGGCCAGGTGCCAGTGGTGCTCTTGGGCATGGAGGATTGAGTGCAAATTTCTTCATATACTTAGGAGTGACATATCTGTACTCCCTCAAGTCTCTTGCCCATCTCCTCTCTATCTTCTGAATGCGCACTTTGCACTCATTCTTGGTTTCCTCAGTAGGTGTGCAGTACCCAGCATATATGTCATCAGGGATCTCAAACGCTGTATTTACCTCAGGCCTCTTTCCTCCCTTCTGTGGCCTTTTACCATCAGCCATTTTCTTCAGTTGAGGAATTTGAACAATCGAATTCTCTGAAGAAGTATGCAACTTTTCTTCGAGGAATGCTGCAAATGAGTTAAGTTGATGAGAACCTAGTGATTCAGCAACTGACATGTGTACCTGTGAACAAAGTATAGTTGCGAGGAATTTTGGAGAGGTCATATGCGTTCTCAGAAGGTTTTTCAAAATGAACTGGTTTGAGGAATTTGACCATATGAGTCTTGAAGATTTTCACTAAGCGTTCTTTGTCTTAGGTTCCAGAGTTGTATAGATCGATGATCCACACAATTGAGGAATCTTGAAGAAAAATGATGCTTAGATAAACGAATCAAGAACAGATGACTTGTGAGGTGTTCAGTGTGTGAAGATATGAAGAAAAACACTTTTGAAGATTTTGTAGATAATCATTTGAATCAACGAGGGCAGTAAAAGTAACTTTTATTTACCCTGGATGAAGAACACGATGAACTGGAGTGAGGAGATGTGAAGTTCATCTGTGCAGATCTTCCACGCCCTAACTTGGTGGAGGAAGACGGCTACGGCGGCGGCGGAGTGAAGATGTCCGCGGTCGGTGCGAGTACGTCGGCGATGAGGTCGAGGCAGTGAAGCTATTCCTCACTGGCGGCGATGAAGTAGCGGCGGCGCTAGGGTTTGAGAAGCTCGAGCTGGAGAGAGAGGTCGAGCGGAGTGAAAGAAGTGAGGAAGGGAAGGAGGGGTATTTATAGCCACGGTGAAAAACTGCTCGCCCGAAGAAATTGGACGAACGTGCCCCTGACCCTTCTCATTCGCATGACATGTGTCACCCACGTAGTGAGAGGTGGAGATCGTGTTAGATCGTGGGTGAGTGGATAAGTGTATCGAGGGATGCGGAACGGTTTGAGCGGCAAAACCGAAAATTTCGATAAGATGGGTTTTAAAGTTCCGTTCGCAATTTCTTCAGCTGACAAGGACACAGTGAAGATTTTGAATAAGTTTCAAATAGAATGCACATGAAGAATTTGTGAACAGATTGGGTTGAGTATAGCATAGAGGGGAAGGGTCCGATCACATTAGCAGAAAACCAACTTGAAGAAATAGCAATAAGTGAATGCTGTAGAGGACATAAACTCATATATATATATATATATATATATATATATATATATCCAATGAAGAAAAACGACGGAACCAGTGAAGACTATGCAAAGTTGAAGAATATGAATAATTTGAGGAATTTCAACTTCTGGTGGTGGCGTGACCCACCGTATAAGAATGATGATTTCAGACACCGCGTACAATTATCGTAGGGTTCTGAGAATCAAATTCTTCGTTAATTTCTTCACACTAAGAGTGTTATTCTTCATTGATTGAAGAAAAACGTTTCTTCATGTGTTGCACATCTAAGTAATCAATTTTGCATAAGTGTTAGGATGAGTGTCCTTTTCAAAGAACATTTGAAGATTCTAGGATATTTAGCTCACACTGCAACTTGCTAAATCTCTTCTCATCCAAGGGCTTTGTGAAGATATCGGCTAGCTATTCTTCAGTCTTCACATGCTCAATAGAAATGTCGCCCTTCAACACATGATCACAAAGAAAATGATGACGAATCTGAATGTGCTTTGTCTTTGAGTGCTGAACTGGGTTGTGTTCAATCTTGATGGCACTCTCATAGTCACAGAAGAGAGGTACATTCTTCATGTTGACGCCATAGTCCTTGAGAGTTTGCTTTATCCATAGCAATTGGGCATAGCAAGAACCAGCGGCAATGTACTCAGCTTCAGCAGTAGATAGTGATACGCAGTTCTGTTTCTTCAAGGACCAACAGACCAAAGATCGTCCGAGGAAATGACATGTACTAGATGTTGACTTGCGATCCACACGATCATCAGCATAGTCAGAGTCAGAATATCCAACAAGATCAAAAGCCGAGCCCTTGGGGTACCATAATCCAAGTGTTGGTGTGTGAGCTAGATATCGAAGAATATGCTCCACAGCCTTATGGTGTGATTCCTTCGGTGCAGCTTGAAATCGGGCACACATGCAAACACTAAGCATTATATCTGGCCAAGATGCACATAAGTATAATAAGGAACCTATCATGGAGCGGTATACCTTATGATCAAAGTCAATACCATTTTCATCAGTGCACAGATGGCCATTTGTGGGCATAGGAATTTTGACGCCTTTGCAATCTTGCATGCCGAATTTCCTTAATACATCCTTGAGGTATTTCTCCTGAGATATGAATATGCCATTCTGTCGTTGACGAATTTGAAGACCTAAGAAGAATTTCAACTCTCCCATCCTAGACATTTGATATTCTTTACTCATCATATAGGCAAATTCATCACTATAAAGTTGGTCAGTACAGCCAAAGATAATATCATCAACATATACTTGGCACACAAACAATTCACCATCATAAGATTTAGTGAAAAGAGTAGGGTCGAGTGAACCGGGTTTGAAGCCTTTCTTGATGAAGAGTTCCTTCAAGGTATCATACCAAGCCCGTGGGGCCTGCTTGAGGCCATAGAGGGCCTTGTTGAGTCTGAAGACTTTGTCAGGATTCTTTGAATCTTCAAAACCTGGGGGTTGAGCAACATACACTTCTTCCTCAAGATTACCGTTGAGGAATGCACTTTTCACATCCATTTGATATAGAGTGATATCATGATGGTTAGCATAAGCAAGTAATATGCGAATAGCTTCAAGTCTAGCAACAGGTGCAAAAGTTTCATCGAAATCAATTCCTTCAACCTGTGTGTAGCCTTGAGCTACAAGCCGTGCCTTATTCCTCACCACAAGGCCATTTTCATCTTGCTTGTTGTAGTAGATCCACTTTGTGCCGATGATATTGTGCTTGCGAGGATCTAGACGTTCGACCAGTTCCCAGACATTGTTAAGCTCAAATTGATGTAATTCTTCTTGCATGGCCTGAATCCACTCAGGCTCCAGAAATGCTTGATCTACCTTAGTGGGCTCTGTAATAGAGACAAAAGCATACTGCCCACAAAAGTTAGACAAATGTGAAGCTTTTGAGCGTGTGAGACGACCTGGCGCTTTGATGTCATTGATGATCTTTTCAACTTGCACTTCTTTTGCAATGCGAGGATGAGCTGGTTGTCGTTGAAGAATTTGATCAGTGTTTTCTTCAGCATTTTGTTCAGGTGCATTAGCTCGACGTTCTTCATGTTCTGGAATGAATTCTTCAGCAGATTCTTCAGTAGGAATGACATCCTCAGTAGCCTTGAACTTGATAGTTTCCTCAGGTGTTGGTTCATCTATCACAGTAGGTAGGTGCTCTCTTTGCGAGCCATTAGTTTCATCGAACCGCACATCTACAGTTTCAACAACTTTGTGAAGAACGTTGTTGAAGACTCTGTAGGTGTGCGAGTCCTTTCCGTAACCAAACATAAAACCTTCACATGCTTTCGGTGCAAATTTTGAGTTGTGATGAGGATCTCTAATCCAACATTTAGCACCGAAGACTTTGAAATAACTTACATTGGGTTTCTTATCAGTGAGGAGTTCATAGGCAGTCTTTTTTAAGAATTTGTGAAGATATACTCTGTTGATGATGTGGCACGCAATATCAATTGCCTCAGTCCAGAAACGACAAGGCGTTTTGTATTCATCAAGCATAGTGCGAGCCATCTCAGCAAGAGTCCTGTTCTTGCGCTCCACGCGCCATTCTGCTGAGGAGTGTAAGGAGCAGATAACTCATGAGTGATACCAAGTTCATCAAGATAGTCATCGAGACCAGAATTCTTGAACTCAGTGCCATTGTCACTTCTGATGTGCTTGATCTTCACACCAAAGTTGGTTGAAGCCCTCGAGGAAAATTGTTTGAAGACTTCCTACACTTCATGTTTGTAAGTAACAAGGTGTACCCATGTGTAACGAGAATAATCATCAAAAATAACGAAGCCATATTGAGATGCTTCATTTGAGATAGCAAAATAATGATTAGGACCAAAGAGATCCATGTGAAGCAATTCAAATGGGCAAGTGGTGGTCATGATAGTCTAAACTGGATGCTTGGCCTTGGTCATCTTCCCAGCTTCACAGGCTCCGCATAGGTGATCCTTGAGGAATTTGACATTCTCGATGCCAATGACATGCTTCTTCTTTGCAAGCGTGTGCAAATTCCTCATGCCTGCATGACCAAGTCGTTGATGCCAGAGCCAGCCTTCTGAATCTTTTGCAAGTAAGCACACGGCTGGTTGTGGTCCTGTAGAGAAATCAACAATATATAGGTCTCCTCTCCTAAAGCCTTCGAAGACTTTGGAATTGTCAGCTTCCATAACCACAACACAACAGTACTTGCCGAAGACAACAACCATATCAAGATCACAAAGCATTGAGACAGACATAAGGTTGTATCCTAAGGACTCAACAAGCATGACTTTGTCCATGTGTCGATCCTTAGTAATCGCAACCTTACCTAGACCCAATACCCGACTTTTGCCTTTGTCAGCAAAGATGATATGCTTCAGATGCGACGGAGATAATGGAGCATCCATCAATAGATTCTTGTCACCAGTCATGTGGTTTGTACATCCACTATCAAGGACCCACTCAGTGGCTTTGGGTTGATCATCCTGCAGATGAATTAGTGCAGCTTACAAACTCATATACTTCATTAGTGAAGAATATGACATCAATTCATCAGATCAATTTCATCAAGTAAAAGAACTGATAAAGCAATATTAGGACGTGAGAAAAGAAAGTTCATTTCTTCATGATTAGCCTGCGTCCTATCAGGCATGCTCAGGTCTCCGGCAAATTCTTCAGACGATTATGTGCGTCTGGAGACCTGACCCTGCAAAAGAGATTAGTTCTTTTTCTTCACCACCCACATCTGAAGGGGTGGCAAAGAGTTCATCATTCTGCGAGCTCCATACGAGAAGGATGGCATAGAAGCCAATCCATTTCGTTTCACATAAGATGGGTTAGAGTAAGCATATGAGTAAGCAGAGAAATTCTTCGAGGACTTATGGACATAATGATTTGAAGGATAATGCACATATCCATAATCCTTAGATCTTCCCTGCGAAACAGACGGGTTAGCATGATGATGTTCATATAAGGACTTTGATCCATATGAGGAATTTGGTCTGTATGAGGAATTTGATCTGGGGTTCCTATTCTTCACAGGTGGCGTCATGATGACATTCACCTGAAGATTTTCAAGGCATCTTTTGGGAACCCAGATTTTCTTCATAGGGGAGCCGTTCTTCAGTTAGTGCCAACATATCTAGCAAATACTTCACCATTCTGATTTTTGAATAGCTTATAGTTGGAGTCAATTGACTCATCATCAGAATGAGGAGATTCACATGCAAATCCAGATAAGTTAGATGGATCAACTGGAGGTCCCTTTGCAGCGACCCATGTAGTTTTGGTGTACTACTCAGGCTTCCAATATATACCATCAGCATTGAGTTTCCTCTCAAAGGCGATACCCTCTTTCCTAGGGTTCCTATTGAGGATCTGCTTTTTAAGCACATCACAAAGAGCCTGATGCCCTTTGAGGCTTTTGTACATGCCTGTCGTGTACAATTCCTTCAGCCCTGCATTGTCAGTGATACTAGCAATGTCCTTAGATGAGGAATTAGTGATAGCAGAGGCATGTGAAGAATTTGAAACATTAGCAGCATTTGAACATTCAGGTGAAGAATTAGCAGATTCACGTTCAATGCACTTCAAGCATGGAGGAACAAATTCTTCCTGAGATGCGCTGATTTGTTGAGCAAGTAATGAATCGCGCTCCTTCTGAAGATCTTCATAACTCACTCTTAGCTTCTCAAGGTCTTGCTTTCTTTGAAGAAATTCATAAGAAAGCTTCTCAGGATCCGATAAGAGAGTGTTATGATGACTTTGAAGTTTGTCAAGCTTGGACTGAAGTCTTTGAAGATTTTCAGTCAAAGTTTCAGTGCGATCCATTTCTTCACCCAACATATCATCACTTTTATTTAGCATGTTTTGAACCTTTTCTAAAGCCCTTTGTTGTTTTATAGCAATCTTAGCAAGTTTAGAATAGTTGGGCTTAAGGTTTTCATCAGATTCATTCTCACTTGATTCAGAGGAGGTATATTTGAGTACCTTGGCACCCTTCGCCATGAAGCAATAGGTGGGAGCGTAGTTATCATCGCCTTCATCAGCCTTGTTGGTGAGGTCATTTTCTTCAGTGTTGAAGATAGACTTGCTAACGAATGCAGTCGCGAGAGCTAGGCTCGCCACTCCGGATTCGGACTCCTCAGATGACTCCTCTTCCTCATTTTCTTCAGATTCAGCCTCAGAGTCCATTTCCTTGCCAATGAATGCCCTGGCCTTCTTGGAGCTGCTCTTCTTGTGATATGAAGGCTTTGAGGATTTTGATGATGAGGATTTTGTGGATTTCTTCTTTTTCTTTGCATCATCAGAACTGTAATCCTTGTATTTCTTCTTCTTTGATTCCTTTTCCCACTGAGGACAATCTTGAATGAAATGTCCAGCTTTCTTGCACTTGTGACAGAGCCTCGTCTTGTAGTCACTGGATGAGGAATCATTGCTCCATGAGGATCTTCCAAGGCGACCACGTCTTTAGAACTTTTGGAACTTCTTCACGAGCAGAGCCAGATCATGGCTCAGTTCTTCAGGATCACCAAGGCTGCTAACAGAGTCTTCATCTTCGGACTCAGATACTGCCTTGGCCTTCAATGCACGTGTTCTGCCATAGCTTGAACCATAGTGTCGGTGTCAAAACCGGCGGATCTCGGGTAGGGGGTCCCGAACTGTGCGTCTAGGCCGGATGGTAACAGGAGGAAAGGAACACGATGTTTTACCCAGGTTCGGGCCCTCTTGATGGAGGTAAAACCTTACGTCTTGCTTGATTAATATTGATGATATGGGTAGTACAAGAGTAGATCTACCACAAGATCAAGGAGGCTAAACCCTAAAAGCTAGCCTATGGTATGATTTTTGTATGATGAAGTTCTCCTACGGACTAAAACCCTCCGGTTTATATAGACACCGAAGAGGGTTAGGGTTACACAAAGTCGGTTACAATGGTAGGAGATCTTGAATATCCGCATCGCCAAGCTTGCCTTCCACGCCAAGGAAAGTCTCATCCGGACACGGGACGAAGTCTTCAATCTTGTACCTTCGTAGTCCTGGAGTCCGGCTGAAGGTATAGTCCGGCTACCCGAACACCCCCTAATCCAGGACTCCCTCAGTAGCCCCCGAACCAGGCTTCAATGACGATGAGTCCGGCGTGCAGATTGTCTTCGGCATTGCAAGGCGGGTTCTTCTCCAAATTCCGTGTACCTGCTGAATAATGTCCGATTTTCGTAATGTAGCGCACCTTGGCTTCCACGCCCAATAATGGCCGTCTTCCACGTGTTAAACGAATGCGAAAAGTCGGGGTGTTTTTACATTCACACCCCTAGCCGCATAAACGAGCAGCCTATTTAATGGGATGGGGATTCAGATCCAAACCACACCTTCTCCTCTCCGCGAGTAATCATTAGAGTGCCTCCAACAAAGGTCCATTCCAACATGGCCAGCCGTCGCAGCTCCTCCTCTCGCCCTTCTAGTCCTAAACCTGGAGACTGGGAGAGGTGCTCCATCCCGCACAGTGAGCTAGTATCGCTTCAGGCCAAAGGATTTCTCCCTCAGGCCTATATGGTCCCGGTCCGAGTCGGACTCGCCACCTATAATGGCGGAGAACAAGCGGAGAGCACCCCCAGTCCCTCCAAAGGAGAGCGGGTGTGCCTCGTCCCTTATCTAGTAAGAGGACTTGGATTTCCAATTCATCCATTTCTCCGCGGGCTTCTGGAGTTCTACGGCCTCCAGCTGCACAATCTCACGCCCGCCTCTATATTGCATATCGCGGGCTTCGTCGCCCTTTGCGAGCTATTCATGGGTGTTGAGGCTCACTTCGCACTGTGGAAGAGGTTATTCTGCCTGGTGCCCCGCTCTCAAGAGGGGTCTATATATCAAGTGGGCGGAGCCAAAGTGTGGCGTATTGCCGGGACCGGATATCTATCCGGAACCCCAAAGAAGGCGTCCGAGGACTGGCCTTCGGAATGGTTTTATATAGATGATGTCCCGCTCTGGATCCTATCCGGGCCGGTCTCCCCGAATTCGACAGTGCTCCCTTAAAGAAACGCCTAAGCTGGCGCCCGCGGAGCTCTCAAAGAGAAGGCGACAGGGACGCCCTTCACCTGATGGGTCGGATAATACTATTGGCTCATTCCGGACTAACCATGATTGAAGTCATGGCCGCATGCATTATGCGGGGGGTGCAGCCGCTTCAATATAGAGGCCACCCCATGTGGGATTTTAACGGGGAGGATGACGCCACCCGTTACGGTCGTAAGGGGCCAGCCTCAGCTGCCGCTCTAGTAAAGATCTTATCCTCTTTGTACAAGGGAGAAGAGGAGGAATTCCTCCGCGTCAACCCGCAGGGCGGATTTTCTATGTACAACCCTCCGAGTTGGGTAAGTGGACAATTGTGCTTGCCCATCCATTTTATATTCCCATGATTAAATATGTAGTCTTCCGATTTCAACGCAGGAACTGCGTCAGGAAGTAAAGGATATAAACAGCCGTCCCCCACAGCCCGAGGATCCAGGACGGTCCCTTGATCCGGATATATTGGTGGTGCTGATTGACGGGGTGTTTTATCAGCTAAGCAAGGACAATACCTTGGTGGCCATTACGGCTGATTACCCAGGATTAATCCCGGCCTCCCAGGTAACAGAGAGCGGAGTCTCATCCCCTTGAGAAGGAATCCATTTTCACGCATTTCAGTTTTTCTGACAACGACCGTGTTTTGCAGGGGAGATTTTCGAGGCGGGAGGCCGAACCTGCGGCGGCTAGCCAATGAGGGGCCACAGGGCCCCGTGGGGTAAAAAGGAATGTATTCTGGACTGAGACACCGGCGCAGAGGTATAGCACACCCTCTTTTTCCCTGGTGTTATTCCTTCAGGGCATATTAACGTTCGTGCTATCTTCAGGACGAAGAGACCTCGCCGGAATACATCCGGAGAGGTTGCCCATCGCGCCTCCACCAGCCAGGTTCCAACGCCTGGCCCGAAAGCAGAAACGAACACAAGGCGCGCACCGGACACTCCTCCGATAGAGGATGCGGACAGGCTATCTGCCACCAATTCCGAGGTGGAGAGTGCCATGAACCACAGGCATCGCCGGACAGTTCTTCGCGACGCTTGTTTCTCCCAAGAGGCATTAGATGCTTTCAATTCGGGAGATGCGTATGTCCGTGCCGCTCAAAATGGTTTAGCCAGAGCCACGGAGCAATATGTAAAAGACATACGGGTAAGAAATATATATACCAGTAGCCCCCGAGACTTGGAACAGTTAGAATAACTAATTTAAGGATCATTTGTTATGTAGGTTCTCACAGAGAAGAATACCGTACTGTCCCAGGAGCTGGAAGAGTGCAAAGCCCAACTGCAGGCCGCACTAGCCGCGACAGGGGAGCCCAAAGAGACCCCCTCTGGTAAGATACACTTTGAAAGATTAGTATCTTGCGAAGTGCGGCGTGGGTGTAAATCTGGCAAATCATATTGCAGATGGCGCCAGACTGGATCCGGAGAGGCAACAACTCTTACGCCGGCTAAAGGCCGGTGAGAGTATGCTGACAAGGGTGAGGCGGGAGAAGAATGATCTTCAGGATGCCAACACCAAGCTGGACGTTGAACTTAAAGATGTTCGTGGCCAGCTGTCGGACTCCACTAAGGAGAATCAGCGGCTTTGATGCGGCATATTTAGTAAGTGTTTAAGCGAATGTTTAAAAGAAAAGAGTTCGGTGAGGAAGTCGACTAACAGAGTAATGTCTGTAGGTATGCTAACGGGTCGTCCTGCAGAGGAGATGCCCGGTTCTACGGGTGACCTTCTTCCCGAGCTCTCGCAACTGCACGAGCGAGTTCGGCAGGCGATGCGAGGCGTTGCCCAAGCCTTATGGCCTTCCCACTCCATGCCCGAGGGCCTTGGAGAGCTTTCGGAGAAGCTTAAGGGAGCTCGGCGGCGCTTCCAGTTGTGGAAGATATCGGCCTGCCGACAAGGCTCTAGGAAGGCCTGGGCCATGGTGAAGATGCGGTACACGAAGTCTGACCCAAACCACATGGCCGAGGTCGGACCTGTGGGGCCTAACGGGAAGGAGATCCCTGTAAGCTTAGTGTACGGCCAAGTAGAATTGGCCGCCAAGTATTCCCAGCAGGACTGTAAGTTAGACAGCCTGTTAGATGGTATTGAAGAGGAATACAATCAGTCAGAGTGACTATGTAATTTTTAATTGACATGTGAAATGCCTTCTAGCCGAATTGGAGATCGTTTGTCATTGCCAACCTTTTCGCTTCAACCTCAGGACCTGACGGTCCGGAGTGTGTCCGAATACCCTACCAGTTATGTAAGAACCAGGGTATGCATGGAGACCATGCGTAGGGGTCATTAGTGCTTTATCAGACAAGTGCCCAACTAGTTATATTATATTACATGGTTAGTAAGAAACATCTTCCAGAGAGAATAGTTCCGTTAGGGGTTCCTTTCTCTGGGAGGCATGCCCTGAAGTGCATGTCCGGACTGCAAACGCAGGAAAATCATCTGGGGGCATATATATAAATAAGTAAAAAAGGTCATCTTTTAGTTCACCGACCGAATATTCCCTTAAGAACGCTAGCTTTCGGCTTCACCCAGTCTGAGGTACACATCCGGCTGATCCGGCAGTAACAATCGAAGAGGTGCTCCCTTTACCACCTAGCCGAACAATCGAGAACGTAGGGGTAAGCACAGGAGCCAAGCAACCCAGCTTGGCCAAAACTTAAGTCATATCGATGCATATAATGGTGAAGAAAAGGTACATGCGGAAGTTTGACACATGTGGTGGGCGTGAAGCCCGTATAAATAAGCTTCTGTTAAAGAAGCCCCCAAGTTTAATGAGCGCGAGTAGCACGTCACTTGAGGAGCCTTTAAGGGCTATAAAAGAAAAGAGGGGAAGGAGAGAAATGTAAGACAGAAAATCTAAATATGGACAGAGGAAGCAGACAAACACAGAGTCCGGCGCTAGGCGTAGAATCTTTGGAGACGGGCTGTGTTCCATGGGTTCGGCTCGAGTCGGTTATTCGATGCATCTCGCAGGCGGTATGCTCCACCAGTCAGGACTTGGTTGATTATGAAGGGACCTTCCCACTTGGGCTTCAGCTTGTCCTTTTTCTTGTCCGGCAGGCGTAGAACTAATTCGCCAATGTTGTAGTTTTTGGCCCGCACTTCTCTGCTTTGATATATTCGAGCCTGCTGTTGATAGAATGCGGAACGGGCTTTTGCCACGTCGCGCTCCTCCTCTAAGGCGTACAAACCGTCCTGCCGATCGAGCTCGGCTTCCCTTTCTTCGTACATGCTCACTCGAGGTGAGTCATGGATTATGTCGCATGGCAAGACTGCCTCTGCGCCATACACCATAAAAAATGTTGTGTATCCGGTGGTGCGATTCGGTGTGGTCCGCAGCCCCCAGAGTATGGAGTCGAGCTCCTCTACCCAGTGCATGTTAGATTCCTTGAGGGACCGCACTAATCTGGGTTTGATGCCGCTCATGATGAGACCATTTGCATGTTCGACCTGACCGTTAGTTTGTGGGTGATAGACGGAAGCATAATCGAGCTTGATGCCCATGTTTTTGCACCAGAGTTTTACCTCATCGGCCGTAAAGTTCGTGCCGTTATTGGTGATGATGCTGTGGGGGACGCCATAAATGTGTACGACCCCGGATATAAAGTCTATCACAGGTCCAGATTCGGCCGTCTTGACAGGCTTGGCTTCTATCCATTTGGTGAACTTATCCACCATGACCAGTAAGTATTTTTTCTTGTGGGTTCCGCCTTTAAGGGGTCCCACCATGTCAAGCCCCCAGACCACGAAAGGCCAAGTGATGGGGATAGTTTGGAGGGCGGTGGGTGGCATATGGCTTTGGTTTGCAAAAAGCTGGCAACCGGCGCATCGTTGGACCAAGTCCTGAGCGTCCGCCCGGGCCGTCGGCCAATAAAAGCCTGTACGGAAAGCCTTGCTTACAAGGGACCGAGCTGCGGCGTGATGGCCACCGAGTCCGGCATGAATTTCAGCCAGCAGGTTCTGCCCTTCCTCTTCGGAGATGCACCTTTGAAGGACTCCGGTAGTGCTTTTCTTATAAAGTTCTCCCTCATGGACTTTATAGGCTTTAGATCGCCGCACTATACAGCGTGCCTCGTTTTGGTCCTCTGGGAGTTCCTGCCTAGTAAGGTAGGCTAGGAATGGTTCTGTCCACGGGGCGATAACGGCCATTAGTACGTGGGCTGAGGTTGTGATTTCATTGGCAGAGCCTCCGATTATGTCAGATTGTTCGGCGTCGGACAGTGCGGTTGGGTCCGGGCTAATATTGCCATGTTCCCCTTCCCATACTACGGATGGCTTGAACAGCCTTTCCAGGAAGATGTTGGGGGGGGGGGACTGCATCGCGTTTTGCGAAGATGCGTGCCAGGACATCTGCCGCCTGATTGTTTTCTCGGGCTATATGGTGAAATTCGAGCCCCTCAAACCGAGCTGACATTTTGAGGACGGCGTTGCGGTAAGCTGCCATTTTTGGATCCTTGGCATCGAAGTCTCCATTTATTTTGGATATCGCGAGGTTCGAATCCCCGCGCACCTCTAGGCGTTGAATGCCCATGGATACTGCCATCCGGAGACCATGTAAAAGGGCCTCATATTCGACTGCATTGTTGGAGTCCGTGTACATAATCTGGAGTACATATTGAACTGTGTCTCCTGTGGGGGACGTCAAAACGACGCCGGCCCCTAGTCCGGCCAACATTTTGGAACCGTCGAAGTGCATGATCCAGTTTGAATATGTGCCGTACTCTTTAGGGAGTTCGGCCTCCGTCCATTCTGCGACGAAGTCGGCCAAAACTTGCAACTTGATAGCTCGCCATGGCCTATAACTTATGTCGAACGGGAGGAGCTCGATGGCCCATTTTGCAATCCGGCCCGTTGTGTCACGGTTGTTTATAATATCGTTGAGTGGTACTTCCGATGCTACTGTGATTGAACACTCTTGAAAGTAGTGTCGTAGCTTCCGGGATGCCATGAATACTGCATATGCAATCTTTTGATAATGTGGGTACCGTGATTTGCATGGGGTGAGGACAGTGGACACATAGTAAACCGGCTTTTGAAGGGGGAATTTGTGTCCGTCCGTTTCCCTCTCGACGACGAGTACTGCGCTGACAACTTGATGGGTTGCTGCAATGTACAATAGCATTGGTTCGCCGATGTTTGGCGCGGCCAGGACGGGGTTTGTTGCCAATATGGCTTTTATTTCCTCGAGTCCGGCCGTGGCGGCATCCATCCACTCGAAGTGTTCGGTGCACCGAAGGAGGCGATAGAGGGGTAGCGCCTTTTCTCCCAACCGGGAGATAAAGCGGCTTAGAGCCGCCATGCATCCGGTTAATTTTTGTATTTGTTTGAGGTCCTTTGGGATATCCAATTGTGACAAAGCTCAGATCTTGGCTGGATTTGCTTCGATTCCTCTACCGGATACAATGAAGCCCAAGAGCTTTCCGGCTGGAACGCCGAAAACGCATTTTTCCGGATTTAGCTTGATGTCATATGCTCGGAGGTTGTCAAATGTAAGGCTCAAGTCGTCTACTAGAGATTCGACATGTTTTGTTTTTACGACCACATCATCCACGTATGCCTCTACTGTTTTGCCGATCTGGTTTGCCAAACATGTCTGAATCATGCGCTGATATGTTGCGCCGGTGTTTTTGAGCCCGAAAGGCATTGTGTTGAAGCAGAATGGGCCGTATGGGGTGATGAATGCTGTTGCGGCTTGGTCTGACTCGGCCATCTTGATTTGATGGTAACCGGAGTATGCGTCGAGGAAGCACAACGAATCAGGTCCTGTAGTGGCGTCGATAATTTGATCAATGCAGGGGAGGGGGAAGGGATCCTTTGGGCAAGCCTTGTTAAGGTCTTTGAAGTCAACGCACAGGCGCCAGGATTTGTCCTTCTTTGGTACCATCACCAAGTTTGCTAGCCAGTCCGGATGTTTTATATCTCTGATGAATCTAGCCTCCAATAGTTTGGCTAGCTCCTCTCCCATTGCCTGTCTCTTGGGCTCAGAGAAACGCCGAAGGGCTTGTTTGACAGGTTTGAATCCTTTTAGGATATTTAAGCTGTGTTCGGCCAGCCTGCGTGGGATTCCTGGCATGTCTGAAGGGTGCCAAGCAAAAATGTCCCAGTTCTCCCGCAGGAATTCTCGCAGTGCGGCGTCTACATCGGGGTTTAATCGTGCCCCGATGGAAGCTGTTTTATTGGGGTCCGTTGGATGGACCTGGAATTTGACTATTTCATCCACTGGTTTAAAAGAGGTGGACTTGGATCTTCTGTCGAGTATCACATCGTCCCTATTTACCGTGGAGCGCACCGTAGTCAGTTCCTCAGCCACTAGGGCTTCGGACAGTGCCTCAAGGGCCAATGCGTCTGTCTTGTTTTCGGCGCGGAGTGCTATGTCCGAATCACAAGCGAGAGTGATGATTCCGTTCGGCCCAGGCATCTTGAGCTTCATGTACCCGTAATGGGGTATTGTTTGGAAGATTGTAAACGCTTCCCGCCCCAGCAGAGCGTGGTATCCGCTACTGAACGGGCCCACTTGGAATGTGACCTCTTCGGACCTATAATTATCCGGCGTGCCGAACACCACATCTAGTGTGATTTTTCCTGCACAACGCGCTTCCCAACTGGGGATTATTCCTCTAAAGGTTGTGCTACTTCGCTAAATGCGGTTCCACTCTATTTCCATTTTTTTAAGGGTTTCCTCATAAATGAGGTTCAATCCGCTGCCTCCGTCCATGAGTACCTTGGTGAGGCGAAAGCCGTCCACTATAGGACTGAGTACCAATGCGGCTGGTGCTCGAGCTGTTCGGAATTTAGGTTCATCACTAGCATTAAAAGTAATAGCCATGTCACTCCATGGGTTTATTGTTGCTACTTGATAGACTTCGGCAAGGCTGCGGAGTGTTCTTTTTCGCATATTATTTGATGCGTAAGTCTCGAAGACTGTTAAGACTGTACTGGAGTCCCTGAGGTGGCTTTCTGCGGCCTCCGGAATTAGGAGATCTTCGCCCCTTTTGGCCAACTGCCGGAGTATCCAACATGCTTCGAGGCTATGAGTTGGTGTGGCGTCCTCTGTACTATGAATTTTACAGGGTCCATTAAGCCATCCCTCTAGTATGGTTCCATGCCCTGTAGAGGGTTTTGGTTTTTTGGTTTTTAATCCGGGTGTCTGATGATGATGCACCCTTTTATTTCGGACGAAGTTTCTATTCAGGGCCGGATTGTCCCAAAATTTAGTTTCGGTTTTCCGGGCACTTTCCAGCGCATAGTACTTTTGTACTATGGACGCCAAGTCAGAGAAGTGTGTAATATCACGACGACCTATGGTGTTGAGGATTCCCTTGTCCGTGCAATTATTGCAAAAGATTGAGATTGCGTCTTCCTCGCGGCAGTCCTTTATCCTGTTCATAACCAGGAGGAACCTTGCCCAGTAATGATGTACTGTTTCTTCGGGCTTTTTCCTGATTTGGGATAGATCGCTTATGTTCGGGTGGGTGGGTGGAATTAAATTCGGAACTTCACCCAATCTAAGACTCAGAGGCCAAGGAGTTTCTGAACTCTGAAGTTTGGATTCTTGGATGTTGTCCAGTGAATCTAGCCCGTTGCCTGATTCTAAGTTCAGGTCTTGAGTTACATCCTCCCCTCCGCGGGTATCCTGCTTGGAGGGATCGGGAATCCAGACGTAGCTAGTCCTTAAGATAGATGAAGAGTCGCCGCACTGTGCCTCTACCACGGCAACGTGATGGGTGACTTGGGGAGAATTAATTTCTCTTAGATCGGGTTTAAGCCCAACCTGGTCATAATACATAGTGACCCCCAAGGCGGCAATGCGATCCAAGACCTCGTTTACGGAGGAGAGGTCCATTGGATCTAACTGCTCGACGAGTTCCGAGCTAACGTGAAGATTGCTTTTGATGACCCGAGAGGTCACCGTCGGCGCAACGGCCGAACAGGCGGTCATGAGAAAACCGCCTAGCCGGAGAGTTTGGCCGACAGCCAAGGCTCCCTTAGTAACGGTGCCGTCTTTAAAGACGGGAAGAGGCATCCTTCCTGATTGCGACGGCACAGAGGAACTCTCAATGAAAGCACCAATGTCGGTGTCAAAACCGGCGGATCTCGGGTACGGGGTCCCGAACTGTGCGTCTAGGCCGGATGGTAACAGGAGGCAAGGAACACGATGTTTTACCCAGGTTCGGGCCCTCTTGATGGAGGTAAAACCCTACGTCCTACTTGATTAATATTGATGATATGGGTAGTACAAGAGTAGATCTACCACGAGATCAAGGAGGCTAAACCCTAAAAGCTAGCCTATGGTATGATTGTTGTATGATGAAGTTGTCCTACGGACTAAAACCCTTCGGTTTATATAGACACCGGAGAGGGTTAGGGTTACACAAAGTCGGTTACAATGGTAGGAGATCTTGAATATCCGCATCGCCAAGCTTGCCTTCCACGCCAAGGAAAGTCCCATCCGGACATGGGACGAAGTCTTCAATCTTGTATCTTCATAGTCCTGGAGTCCGGCTACCCGGACACCCCCTAATCCAGGACTCCCTCACATAGAGATCTCTCTTTTTAGCAAGTTGGAACTCATGAGTATTTAGCCCCTCGAGAATATCAGCGAGATCAAGTGACTTGTAATCAGCACGTTCTTGTATCATCAATGCCAGAGTGTCAAATGAGGAATCAAGCGATCTCAGCAATTTCTTCACCACCTCATAGTCGGTGATGTCAGTGGCACCAAGTGCTTGAAGCTCATTTGAGATGTTAGTGAGGCGATCGAAGGTTTGTTGAACATTTTCATTGTTGAGTCTTTTGAAGCGGTTGAAGAGATTGCGAAGAACATCAACTCGAGAGTCACACTGAGTTGAGACTCCTTCATTCACTTTGGACAACCTGTCCCAGATAAGCTTCGCTGTTTCCAAAGCACTCACTCTGCCATACTATCCTTTGCTCAGATGGCCACATATGATATTCTTCGCTTGAGAGTCGAGTTGCTTGAATCTCTTCACATCGGCAGCATTCAGAGAAGGTGTGACTGAGGGAACACCATTTTCCACAACATACCAGAGATCATTATCAATTGCTTCAAGATGCATTCACATCTTATTCTTCCAGTAGGGGTAGTCCGTCCCATCGAAGGTAGGACACCCAGCAAAGACCTTGATCATACATGTGGTCGACATAACTAAAACTCCAGGCGGTTAAACAAAAATCACACAGAACAGGGGAGTACCTCACTCTGATACCAATTGAAAGTGCGTTATATCGACTAGAGGGGGGTGAATAGGCGATTTTTATGAAATTCTTCACTGAGGAATTTGCTGGTGAGGAAATTCCTTAGCGAAGAACTACTAGCAGCGGAATAAGTACTCAAAAGTAAACACAACAGAATACAAGCATAGTCATCATGATGAAATGAAGACAGGCACAGAGTATAGTAAGCGTAATCACAGGATAACACAGGATGAAGACAAACAGACTGAAGAACTTGAACTGAGGAAATTGAGAAAGTTTTCAGTCAAACTCTTCAAACACAGATATGAACAAACACACAGCACAGTTATGAGGAAGTGGAAGAGTTGAGCAAATAGAACCAGTAAGCTCGGTGAAGACAATGATTTGGTAGACCAGTTCCAACTGCTGTCTTAGTTGTGCGTCTGGTTGGAGCGGCTGAGGTCAAGGACACTTAGTCCAAGACACCCAGTCCTCACCGTATTCTCCTTGAACTAAGGTCACACAGACCTCGTCCAATCACTCGTGGTAAGTCTTCAGGCGACTTCCAAACCTTCACAAACTTGGTCACTCAGCGATCCACAATTCCTCTTGGATGCTCTAGACCATGACGCCTAACCGTCTGGAAGAAGCACAGTCTTCAAAGGTAACAAGCGTCGGATCCACTCAGGATCAATCTCTTTAGTGATGCTCAATCACTTGGGGTTTGTAGGTGTTTGGGTTTTGGGTTTTTGGTTTTTCCTCACTTGATGATTTTCGCTCAAAGTCCTCGGAGGATGGGTTGCTCTCAAATGACAAGTATCAGTTTCTCTCAGAGCAGCCAACCAGCTAGTGGTTGTAGGGGGCAGCTATTTATAGCCTACGGAGCAGCCCGACATGATAAGACATAAATGCCCTTCAATGATATGACCGTTAGGTGGATAGATATTTTGGGACAGCTGGCGCATAGCACAACAACAGTCGGAATTTTGAGTAGCAAAATCCTCAGGGCTATCATGTTCCTCACTGTGTAGGCAATCTACACTGGCGAATTCCTAAGCCCCCAGTCAGGACAAATTCCTCATTGACTAGAAGAACTTCGTCTCTCTCAGTGAAGAAATTGACTGAACTGTATGTGATTTCCAATGGCTTCACTCAAAGGGATTGGTAGGTGTAGGATTTGAGTTGAGCATCACATGGAAATTTTTCCTTAGTATTTCCTCGACCCCCTTTAACAGTACAGTGTTTCCTATGACTCAAGAAAGAGAAAAACAAAACTATGAAAACGAAAGTCTTCAATCTTCATATTTCTCGCATGAATATCAAGTCTTCACGGACACACCAATTTCTTCACTTTCAAAGTCTTCATGAAAGTCTTCAGAAATACCAAAATCTTCAGTCAAAGATATTCATTTTTAGGGGTCGACTTTTCCTGTAAATATCAAACTCCTCATAGACTTATAGACCCGTGTACACTCACACACGCATTAGTCCCTTAACCTATAAGTCTTCAATACACCAAAATCACTAAGGGGCACTAGATGCACTTACATGTATGATGACTACTCGATAGTTTAGTGCACCATGCTTTACGGCTTAGAACTGGGATTGAACGCGACAGAACATATAAGATGTTCCAAGAGTTGAAATTTGTATTCCAGACTCATGCCCGAGTCAAGAGGTATGAGACCTCTGATAGTACTTTGCCTACAAGATGGAGGAGAATAGCTCAACTAGTGAGCATGTGCTCAAATTGTCTGGGTACTACAATTGCTTGAATCAAGTGGGAGTTAATCTTCCAGATAAGATAGTAATTGATAAAGTTCTCTAGTCACTACCACCAAGTTACTAGAACATAGTGCTGAACTATAATATGCAAGGGATGACGAAAGTACTTCCCAAGCTCTTCACGATGCTGAAATCGGTGAAGGTAGAAATCAAGAAATAGCATCAAGTGTTGCTGGTTAACAAGACCACTAGTTTCGAGTAAAAGGGCAAGGGAAAGAAAGGGAACTTCAAGAAGAATGGCAAGCAAGCTGCCACTCCCATGCAGAAGCCCAAAGCTAGACCCAAGCCTGAAACTGAGTGCTTCTACTGCGAAGGAAATGGTCATTGGAAGCGGAACTACCCCAAATACTTGGCAGATAAGAAGGATGGCAAAGTGAACAAAAGTATATATGATATACATGTTATTGATGTGTACTTTACTAGTGTTCATAGTAGCCCCTGGGTATTTCATACTGGTTGAGTTGCTATGATTAGTAACTTGAAATAGGAGTTACAAAATGAACAAAGACTAGTTGAGGGCAAGGTGACGATGTGTGTTGGAAGTGATTCCAAGGTTGATAAGATCACCATCACACTCCCTTTACCTTTGGGATTAGTGTTGAACCTAAAATAAATGTTATTTGGTGTTTGTGTTGAACATAATATGATTGGATCATATCTATTGCAATACGGTTATTCATTTAAGTCAAAGAATAATTGTTTTCTATTTACATGAATAAAAACCTTTTATGGTCATACACTCAATGTTAATGGTTTATTGAATCTCCATCGTAGGGATACACATATTCATAAATATTGAAGCCAAAAGATGCAAAGTTAATAATGATAGTGCAACTTATTTGTGGCACTGCCGTTTAGGTCATATTGGTGTAAAGCGCATGAAGAAACTCCATGCGATGGACTTTTGGATCACTTGATTACGAATCATTTGATGCTTGCAAACCATGCCTCATGGGCAAGTTGACTAAGACTCCGTTCTCCGGAACAATGGAGCGAGCCACTGACTTATTGGAAATAATACGTACCAATGTATGCGGTTCAATGAATGTTGAGGCTCACGACGGGTATCATTGTTTTCTGACATTCACAGATGATTTGAGCAGATATGTGTATATATACTTGATGAAACACATGTCTGAAACACTTGAAAAGTTCAAAGATTTTCAGAGTGAAGTAGAGAATCATCGTACCAAGAAAATAAAGTTTCTACGATCTGATTGTAGAGGAAAATATTTGAGTTACGAGTTTGGCCTTCAATTAAAACAATGTGGAATAGTTTCACAAACTCATGCCACCTGGAACACCACAGCATAATGGTGTGTCCGAACGTCATAACCGTACTTTATTGGATATAACGCAATCTATGGTGTCTCTTACCGATTTACCACTATCGTTTTGGGGTTATGCATTAGAGACAGCTGCATTCACGTTAAATAGGGCACCATCTAAATCCGTTGAGTCGACACCTTATGAACTATGGTTTGGCAAGAAACCCAAGTTGTCTTTTCTTAAAGTTTGAGGCTGCGATGCTTATGTGAAAAAGCTTCAACCTGATAAGCTCGAACCCAAATCAGAGAAATGTGTCTTCATAGGATACCCAAAAGAGACTATTGGGTAGACCTTCTATCACATATCCGAAGGCAAGATCTTTGTTGCTAAGAATGGATCCTTTCTGGAGAAGGAGTTTCTCTCAAAAGAAGTGAGTGGGAGGAAGGTAGAACTTGATGAGGTAATTGTACCTTCTCTCAAATTGGAAATTATTTCTTCACTGAAATCAGTTCAGGTGATGCATACACCAATTAGTGAGGAAGTTAATGATGATGATCACAAAGCTTCGGATCAAGTTACTACCGAACCTCGTAGGTCAACCAGAGTACGTTCCGCACCAGAGTGGTACGGTAATCCTATTCTGGAGTTCATGTTACTTGACCATGACGAACCTATGAACTATGAGGAAGCGATGATGAGCCTAGATTCCGCGAAATGGCTTGAGGCCATGAAAATCTGAGATGGGATCCATGTATGAGAACAAAGTGTGGACTTTGGTTGACTTGCCCGATGATCGGCAAGCCATCGAAAATAAATGGATCTTCAAGAGGAAGACAGACGCTGATAGTAGTGTTACTATCTACAAAGCTAGACTTGTCGAAAAAGGTTTTTAACAAAGTTCAAGGTGTTGACTACGATTAGTTTTTCTCACTCGTAGCGATGCTTAAGTCTGTCCCAATCATGTTAGCAATTGCCACATTTTATGAAATCTGGCAAATGGATGTCAAAACTACATTCCTTAATGGATTTCTTAAAGAAGAGTTATATATGATGCAACCAGAAGGTTTTGTCGATCCTAAAGGTGCTAAAAAAACGTGTAAGCTCCAGAGATCCATCCATGGACTGGTGCAAAGCATCTAAGAGTTGGAATATATGCTTTGATGAGTTGATCAAAGCATATAGGTTTATACAGACTTGCGATGAAGCCTGTATTTACAACAAAGTGAGTGGGAGCACTGCAACCTTTCTGATAAGTATATGTGAATGACATATTCTTGATCACAAATGATGTAGAATTTTCTAGAAAGCATAAAAGGAGTGTTTGAAAGGAGTTTTTAAAAGAAAGACCTCGATGAAGCTACTTACATATTGAGCATCAAGATCTATAGAGATAGATCAAGACGCTTGATAAGTTTTTTCAATGAGTACATACCTTGACAAATGTTTGAAGTAGTTCGAAATGGAATAGTCAAAGAAGGAGTTCTTGCATGTATTGCAAGGTGTGAAATTGGGCAAGACTCAAAGCCCGACCACGGCAGAAGATAGAAAGAGAATGAAAGTCATTCCCTATGCCTCAGCCATAGGTTTTATAAAGTATGCCATGCTGTGTACCAGATCTATTGTATACCCTACACTGAGTTTGGCAAGGGAGTACAATAGTGATCTAGGAGTATATCACTGGACAGCGGTCAAAATTATCCTTAGTGGAATAAGGATATGTTTCTTGGTTATGGAGGTGACAAAAGGTTCGTCGTAAAGGGTTACGTCGATGCAGGTTTTGACACTGACCCGGATGACTCTAAGTCTCAATGTGGAAACATATTGAAAGTGGGAGCAATTAGCTAGAGTAGCTCCGTGCAGAGCATTGTTGACATAGAAATTTTCAAAATACATACATATCTAAATATGGCAGACCCGTTGAATAAACTTCTCTCACAAGCAAAACATAATCACACCTTAGTACTCTTTGGGTGTTAATCACATGGCGATGTTCACTAAGATTACTGAGTCTAGTAAACCCTTTGAGTGTTGGTCACATGGCGATGTGAACTATGGGTATTAATCACATGGTGATGTGAACTATTGGTGTTAAATCACATGGCGATGTGAACTAGATTATTGACTCTAGTGCAAGTGGGGAGACTAAAAGAAATATGCCCTAGAGGCAACAATAAAGTTATTAGTTATTTACTTATTTCATGATAAATGTTTGTTATTCATGCTAGAATTGTATTAACCAGAAACTTAGTACATGTGTGAACACATAGATGATACGTCCATTTTGCATCATGCTTTTATATCAATATTTATTGCATTATGGGTTGTTATTTCACTTTATGTCACAATACTTATGGCTATTCTCTCTTATTTTACAAGGTTTACGTAAGGAGGGAGAATGCCGGCAGCTGGAATTCTGGGCTGGAAAAGGAGCAAATATTAGAGACCTATTCTGCGCAACTCCAAAAGTCCTGAAACTCCATGGAACGTCTTAAAATAAATAAAGAAAAATCCTCGCCAAAGATGAAGGCCAGGGGGCCCACACCCTGCTTACGAGGGTGGGGGCACGCCCCCTACCTCGTGGGCCCCCTAGTGGCTCTCCGATGTCCATCTTCTCCTATATGAGGTCTTTCAATGAGAAAAAATAAGAAGGAACTTTTCGGGACGAGACTCCGCCGCCACGAGGCGGAACCTTGGCGGATCCAATCTAGAGCTCCGACAGAGCTGTTCTGTCGGGGAAACTTCCCTCCGGGAGGGGGAAATCATCACCATCGTCATCACCAACGCTCCTCTCATCGGGAGAGGGCAATCTCCATCAACATCTTCACCACCACCATCACATCTCCAAACCCTAGTTCATCTCTTGTATCCAATTCTTGTCTCAAAGTCCGAGATTGGTGCTAGTAGGTTGGTAGTAGTGTTGATTACTCCTTGTAGTTGATGCTAGTTGGTTTATTTGGTGGAAGATCATATGTTCAGATCCTATATGCATATTATTACCCCTCTGATTATGAACATGAATATGCTTTGTGAGTAATTACGTTCGTTCCTGAGAACAAGGGAGAAGTCTTGCTATTAGTAGTCATGTGAATTTGGTATTCGTTTGATATTTTGATAAGATGTATGTTGTCTAGCCTCTAGTGGTGTTATGTGAACATCGACTACATAACACTTCACCATTATTTGGGCCTAGAGGAAGGAATTGGTAAGTAATAAGTAGATGATGGGTTGCTAGAGTGACAGAAGCTTAAACCCTAGTTTATGTGTTGCTTCGTAAGGGGCTGATCTGGATCCATATGTTTCATGCTATGGTTAGGTTTACCTTAATACTTTTGTTGTAGTTGCGGATGCTTGCAATAGAGGTTAATCATAAGTGGGATGCTTGTTCAAGTAAGAACAGCACCCAAGCACCAGTCCTCCCACATATCAAATTATCAAAGTATCGAACGCGAATCATATGAACGTGATGAAAACTAGCTTGACGATATTCCCATGTGTCCTCGGGAGCACTTTTCCTATTATAAGAGTTTGTTCCGGCTTGTCCTTTTCTATAAAAGGATTGGGCCATCTTGCTGCATTTTATTTACTTTTGTTACTTGTTGCTCGTTACAATTTATCCCGTCACAAAACTATCTGTTACCACTCATTTCAGTACTTGCAGAGAATACCTTGCTGAAAACCGCTTATCATTTCCTTCTCCTCCTCGTTGGGTTCGACACTCTTACTTATCGAAAGGACTATGATAGATCCCCTATACTTGTGGGTCATCAAGACTCTTTTCTGGCGCCGTTGCCGGGGAGTGTAGCACCTTTGGTAGGTGGAATTTGGTAAGGAAAAATTTATATAGTGTGCTGAAATTTACTGTCACTTGTTACTATGGAAATTAATTCTCCGAGGGGCTTGTTCGGGGTATCTTCACCCCGTCCAGTAGAGCCAAGAGTTGCTCCTCAACCTACTGAACATATTGAAAATGAAACTCCTTTTGAATTTCCTTCGGGTATGATGGTAAAACTGCTAGCTAATCCTTCTACAGGAGATGGAACAAAGCATCCTGATGAGCACTTAATATATGTGGATGAAGTTTGTGGATTATTTAAGCTTGCAGGTATACCCGATGATGTTGCTAAGAAGAAGGTCTTCCCTTTATCTTTGAAGGGAGACGCATTGATATGGTATAGGCTATGTGATGATATGAGATCATGGGACTATAAAAGATTGAAGTTGGAATTTCATCAAAAGTATTATCCTATGCATCTAGTTCATCGTGATCACAATTATATATATAATTTCTGGCCTCACGAAGGAGAAAGCATCGATCAAGCTTGGGGGAGGCTTAAATCAATGTTATATTCATGCCCCAATCATGAGCTCCCGAGATAAATAATTATGCAAAGTTTTTATGCTCGGCTTTCTGATAACAATCGCACCATGCTCAATACTTCTTGTGCTGGCTCTTTTATGATGAAGACTATTGAATTCAGATGGACTTTATTGGATAGAATTAAACGCAACTCTGAATATTGGGACCTTGACGAAGGTAAGGAGTCAGGTATGACACCTAAGTTTGATTGTGTTAAATCTTTTATGGACACCGATATTTTCCGTAAGTTTAGCACTAAATATGGACTTGACTCTGAGATAGTAGCTTCTTTCTGTGAATCTTTTGCTACTTATGTTGATCTCCCTAAGGAGAAGTGGTTTAAATATCATCCTCCCATAGAAGTAAAAGTAGCTGCACCTATTAAAGTTGAAGAAAAGACTGTCACTTATAATGATCCTATTGTTCCTACTTCTTATGTTGAGAAACCACCTTTCCCTGTTAGAATAAAGGATCATGCTAAAGCTTCAATTGTTGTTCGTAAAAGCAATATTAGAACTTATACACCTCCTGAGCAAGTTAAAGTGGAACCTAATATTGCTATTGTTAAAGATCTCTTGTCTGATAATATCGATGGGCATGTTATTCAGTTCGAAGGTGAAACTGCTAGAATTGCTAAACCTTGTGATAAAGATAAACATAGACCTGTGGTAGGCCTGCCTGTTATTTCTGTTAAAATGGAGATCATTGTTATCATGGCTTATGTGATATGGGTGCAAGTGCTAGTGTTATACCGCATACTTTATACGAAGAAATTAAGAATGAAATTGCACCTGCTAAGTTAGAAGGTATTGATGTCACAATTAAACTTGCTAATAGAGATACTATTGCACCAATTGGAATTGTTAGAGATGTTGAAGTCTTTTGTGGGAAAACTAAATATCCTACTGATTTTCTTGTTCTTACTTCTCCGCAAGATAGATTTTGTCCCATCATATTTGGTAGACCCTTCTTAAATACTGCAATGCTACCATAGATTGCACAAAGAATGTTGTTACTGTTGGCTTGGATGATATGGTTCATGAGTTTAATTTCCCTAAATTTAGTAAACAACATCGTGAGGAATAATTACCTAGTAAGGATGAAATTATTGGTCTTGCTTCTATTGCTGTACCTCCTAGTGATCCTTTAGAACACTATTTGCTAGACCATGAAAATGATATGTTCATGAATGAAAGAAGGGAAATAGATGAAGTATTCTTTAAACAGGAACCTATTCTGCAACACAATTTGCCTGTTGAAATCTTAGGGGATCCTCCTCCACCCAAGGGTGATCCCGTGTTTGAGCTTAAACCTTTGCCTGATAATCTTAAATATGCTTATCTTGATGAAAAGAAGATATATCCTGTTATTACTAGTGCTAACCTTTCAAAGCATGAAGAAGAAAGATTATTGAAAACTCTGAAGAGGCATCGTGCTGCTATTGGATATACTCTTGATGATCTGAAGGGCATTAGTCCCACTCTATGTTAACATAAAATAAATTTGGAAGCAGATGCCAAACCAGTTCGTGATCCTCAACGACGTCTGAATCCTAAAATGAAAGAAGTGGTAAGAAAAGAAATACTAAAGCTTCTGGAGGTAGGTATAATCTATCCCGTTGCTGATAGTGAGTGGGTAAGTCCTGTCCATTGTGTCCCTAAGAAGGGAGGTATTACTATTGTTCCTAATGATAAAGATGAATTGATTCCACAAAGAATTATCACAGGTTATAGGATGGTAATTGATTTCCGCAAATTAAATAAAGCTACTAAGAAAGATCATTACCCCTTACCTTTTATTGATCAAATGCTAGAAAGATTATGCAAACATACACACTATTGCTTTCTAGATGGTTATTCTGGTTTCTCTCAAATACCTATGTCGGCTAGAGATCAATCAAAGACTACTTTTACATGCCCTTTTGGTACTTTTGCTTATAGACGTATGCCTTTTGGTTTATGTAATGCACCTGCTACCTTTCAAAGATGCATGATGGCTATATTCTCTGACTTTTGTGAAAAGATTTGTGAGGTTTTCATGGATGACTTTTCCGTCTATGGTTCCTCTTTTGATGATTGCTTGAGCAATCTTGATCGAGTTTTGCAGAGATGTGAAGAAACTAATCTTGTCTTGAATTGGGAAAAGTGCCACTTTATGGTTAATGAAGGTATTGTCTTGGGGCATAAAGTTTCTGAAAGAGGTATTGAAGTTGATAAAGCCAAGGTTGATGCTATTGAAAAGATGCCGTGTCCCAAGGACGTCAAAGGTATAAGAAGTTTCCTTGGTCACGCCGGATTTTACAGGAGGTTCATTAAGGACTTCTCAAAAATTCCCCGGCCTCTGACTAATTTATTGAAAAAATATATACCATTTGTCTTTGATGATGATTGTGTAGAAGCATTTGGAATACTTAAGAAAGCATTAGTCTTTGCACCTGTTGTTCAGCCACCTGATTGGAACCTACCCTTTGAAATTATGTGTGATGCTAGTGATTATGCTGTAGGTGCTGTTCTAGGGCAAAGAGTTGATAAGAAATTAAAAGTTATTCATTATGCTAGTAAGACTCTAGACAATGCTCAAAGAAATTATGCTACTACTGAAAAAGAGCTTTTAGCAGTTGTATTTGCTTGTGATAAGTTCAGATCTTATATTGTTGATTCTAAAGTAACTATCCAAACTGATCATGCTGTAATTAAATATCTTATGGAAAAGAAAGATGCTAAACCTAGACTTATTAGATGGGTTCTCTTGCTACAAGAATTTGATTTGCATATTGTTGATAGAAAGGGAGCTGAGAACCCCGTTGCAGACAACTTGTCTAGGTTAGAAAATATTCTTGATGACCCACTACCTATTAATGATAGCTTTGCTGATGAACAATTAAATGTTATAAGTACTTCTCATAGTACTCCATGGTATGCTGATTATGCTAATTATATTGTTGCTAAATTTATACCACCTAGCTTCACATACCAACAAAATAAAAAGTTCTTCTATGATTTGAGACATTACTTTTGGGATGACCCACATCTTTATAAAGAAGGAGTAGATGGTGTTATTAGACGTTGTGTACCTGAGCATGAACAGGAACAGATCCTACACAAGTGTTATTGCGAGTCTTATGGAGGACACCACGCTGGAGATAGAACTACACATAAGGTATTGCAATCTGGTTTTTATTGGCCTACTCTCTTCAAGGATGCCCGTAAGTTTGTCTTGTCTTGTGATGAATGTCAACGAATTGGTAATATTAGTAGACGTCAAGAAATGCCTATGAATTATTCTCTTGTTATTGAACCATTTGATGTTTGGGGCTTTGATTATATGGGACCTTTTCCTGCCTCTAATGGATACACACATATTCTAGTTGCTGTTGATTACGTTACTAACTGGGTAGAAGCTATTCCAACTAGTAGTGCTGATCATAACACTTCTATTAAAATGCTTAAGGAAGTTATTTTCCCGAGGTTTGGAGTCCCTAGATATTTAATGACTGATGGTGGTTCACACTTTATTCATGGTGCTTTTCGTAAAATGCTTGCTAAATATGATGTTAATCATACAATTGCATCTCCTTATCACCCTCAGTCTAGTGGTCAAGTAGAGTTGAGCAATAGAGAGCTCGAATTAATTTTGCAAAAGACTATTAATAGGTCAAGAAAGAATTGGTCTAAGAAACTTGATGATGCATTATGGGCTTATAGAACTGCCTACAAAAATCCTATGGGTATGTCTCCATATAAAATGGTTTATGGAAAAGCATGTCACTTACCTCTCGAACTAGAACATAAGGCATATTGGGCTACTAAAGAGCTTAACTATGATTTTAAACTTGCTGGTGAGAAGAGGTTATTTGATATTAGCTCACTGGATGAATGGAGAACCCAAGCTTATGAAAATGCCAAGTTGTTTAAAGAAAAAGTTAAAAGATGGCATGACAAAAGGATACAAAAGCATGCGTTTAATGTAGGTGATTATGTATTGCTATACAACTCTCGTTTAAGATTTTTTGCAGGCAAACTTCTCTCCAAATGGGAAGGCCCCTATGTTATCGAAGAGGTCTATCGTTCCGGTGCCATAAAAATCAACAACTTTGAAGGCACAAATCCGAAGGTGGTAAACGGTCAAAGAATTAAACATTATATGTCAGGTAATCCTATAATTGTTGAAACCAATATTATTGAAACCGTAAGCCCGGAGGAATACATAAGGGACACTTTCCAGAATGTTTCAGACTCCGAAAAGGAATAGGTATGTGGTACGGTAAGTAAACCGACTCCAAAACAATTTTGAAGGCAATATTTCTCCGTTTTGGAATATTTAGAAAAATAGAAAAATAAGTAGCAGTCTGGGAAGGACATGAGGGCCCCACGAGGGTGGTGGGCGCGCCCTACCCCCTTAGGCGCGCCCCCCTACCTCGTGAGCACCTCGTGTGCCTTCCGGACTCTGTTTTCTTGCACATTACGTATCTTGGTCGATAAAAATTCATTATATATTCTCCCGAAGGTTTTGACTCCCGTATCACGCAACTTCCTCTGTTTTTGTTTTCGAGTTGTTGCTACTGCAGATTAGAGCAAGATGTCTTCTCAAGAGTCTATCGGGGAGAGCCGGGTATCTAATCCGGCACCAGAACCAAAGGCAAACAGCGAGGCTGACCACTTTGGGCCAGCAACGGAGGAGGAGATGGAGGCTGACTTGATGAGGGTAGATGCCATGGAGGATCAAGAAGTCACCTCTCGCTTCCGAGCTGGATTCACGATGGGGGAACCACAGAGCTCAGCCATTCCAAACTCGGTTATCCCTTCCAATGTTAGATTTTTTTCTTATGAAAATATGAAGAGGAGTGTCACTTGTTCTCCCGCAGCTATGCAACACCCTTGGGTGCAAGGAGCTTTAGCTGTCGCAGGAAAGCTTCGTAAGGAAATAATGGACCTCAAACATCAAGTCAATAAGCTCAAGGAGGAGAACCGCGTCCTGAGGGGAATCATCGCCAAGAATATTACACCGACAACGAAGAAGGAGACATAATCACATGGGTATGGGCACTCCCCTTGGCAACTTCCAAGCTTGGGGAAGGTGCCCCGGTATCGTATCACAATCACAACTCCTATCTTTACCGGTTTTCTTAGTTCGATCCTATTAGTAGTATCTTGATCTAGTAGAATAAAGTTTATGGCATGATCTAGTTTGGAGTTTGCTTTATGATCTCTCTTTGTAATCGAGTCCGTGAGCTATATATAATAAAGATTAGTGTTGGGTCAAGGGCTTGATTATTTTGCCGTGATCTTGGGTGAATAAAAGAAAAGAGAAAAAGAATAAAAAGAAACAAAAAGTTCATATTGATCTTATTGAGAGTAATGACTTCACATAGAAAGAGTATGATGATTAAAAGTTGTTGGGAGTTGGCAAACATAGCTTTGGTCACTATTGCAATTAATAGGAAGTAATAAGGAAAGAGAGGTTTTCACATATAGATATATTATCATTGACATTTTTTATGATTGGGAGCACTCATTAAAATATGACATGCTAAAGAGTTGATGTTGGACAAGGAAGACAACGTAATGAGTTATGTATTTCTTATATCTAAGATAAAGTATGTTGTCATGGATCATCTAACTTGTTGAGCTTGCCTTTCCCCCTCATGCTAGCCAAATTCTCAACACTAAGTAGAAATACTACTTGTGCTTCCAAAATCCCTAAACCTGTTTTGCCATGAGAGTCCACCATATCTACCTATGGATTGAGTAAGATCCTTCAAGTAAGTTGTCATCGGTGCAAAGCAATAAAAATTGCTCTAAATATGTATGATTGATTGGTGTGGGAGAAATTTTTATACGATCTTGTGATGTGGAAGTAATAAAAGCGACGGACTGCATAATAAAGGTTCATATCACAAGGGGCAATATAAAGTGATGTTCTTTCGCATTGAGGTTTTATATATCCAACCATAAAAGCGCATGGCAACCTCTGCTTCCCTCTGCAAAGGGCCTATCCTTTATTATTATCTTCTACCTTATGCAAGAGTCATGGTGATCTTCACCTTTTCTTTTTCATTTTATCCTTTGGCAAGCTCAGCATGTTGGAAAGAACATGATATATATATCTAATTGGATGTAGGGGAGCATGAACCATTATTGTTGACATTACCCTTGAGGTAAAAGGTTGTGGGGCAAAACTATAAGCCCCTATCTTTCTCTGTGTCCGATTAAAACTCCGTAACCACAAGTATCGCGTGAGTGTTAGCAATTATGGAGGACTAAATGATAGTTGAGTATGTGGACTTGCTTTTTAGCTCTGACATAGACTCTTTCCGATGTTATGATAAATTGCAATTGCTTCAATGACTGAGATTATAGTTTGTTGGAGCCCAATAAGGTTTATGATTTATACTTTTGCATTGTGAATAGATCATCACTTGAACATAAGTAATCATATGACAAAATCTATATATGTTGTTGTTATGAGAACAAACATGATGCCTTCATGTCCGTATTTTTTTATCGACGCCTCTACCTCTAAACATGAGGACATATTTATTCTTATCGGCTTTTCGCTTGAGGACAAGCGAGGTCTAAGCTTGGGGGAGTTGATACGTCCATTTTGCATCATGCTTTTATATCAATATTTATTGCATTATGGGCTGTTATTTCACTTTATGTCACAATACTTATGGCTATTCTCTCTTATTTTACAAGGTTTACATAAGGAGGGAGAATGCCGGCAGCTGGAATTCTGGGCTGGAAAAGGAGCAAATATTAGAGACCTATTTTGCGCAACTCCAAAAGTCCTGACACTCCACAGAACGTCTTAAAATAAATAAAGAAAAATCCTCGCCAAATATGAAGGCCAGGGGGCCCACACCCTGCTCACGAGGGTGGGGGGCGCCCCCCTAGGGCGCGCCCCCCTACCTCGTGGGCCCCCTGGTGGCTCTCCGACGTACATCTTCTCATATATGAGGTATTTCAATGAGAAAAAAATAAGAAGGAACTTTTCAGGACGAGACTCCGCCGCGACGAGGAGGAACCTTGGTGGATCCAATCTAGAGCTCCGGCAGAGCTGTTCTGCCGGGGAAACTTCCCTCCGGGAGGGGGAAATCATCACCATCGTCATCACCAACGCTCCTCTCATCGGGAGAGGGAAATCTCCATCAACATCTTCACTAGCACCATCTCATCTCCAAATCCTAGTTCGTCTCTTGTATCCAATTCTTGTCTCAAAGTCCGGGATTGGTGCTAGTAGGTTGCAAGTAGTGTTGATTACTCCTTGTAGTTGATGCTAGTTGGTTTATTTGGTGGAAGATCATATGTTCAGATCCTATATGCATATTATTACCCCTCTGATTATGAACATGAATATGTTTTGTGAGTAATTACGTTCGTTCCTGAGGACAAGGGAGAAGTCTTGCTATTAGTAGTCATGTGAATTTGGTATTCGTTTGATATTTTGATAAGATGTATGTTGTCTAGCCTCTAGTGGTGTTATGTGAAGTCGACTACATAACACTTCACCATTATTTGGGCCTAGAGGAAGGCATTGGGAAGTAATAAGTAGATGATGGGTTGCTAGAGTTACAGAAGCTTAAACCCTAGTTTATGCGTTGCTTCGTAAGGGGCTTATTTGGATCCATATGTTTCATGCTATGGTTAGGTTTACCTTAATACTTTTGTTGTAGTTGCGGATGCTTGCAATAGAGGTTAATCATAAGTGGGATGCTTGTTCAAGTAAGAACAGCACCCAAGCACCGGTCCACCCACATATCAAATTATCAAAGTATCGAACGCGAATCATATGAACGTGATGAAAACTAGCTTGACGATATTCCCATGTATCCTCGGGAGCGCTTTTCCTATTATAAGAGTTTGTTCTGGCTTGTCCTTTGCTACAAAAGGATTGGCCCATCTTGCTGCACTTTATTAACTTTTGTTACTTGTTGCTCGTTAAAATTTATCCCGTCACAAAACTATTTGTTACCACTCATTTCAGTACTTGCAGAGAATACCTTGCTGAAAACCGCTTATCATTTCCTTCTGCTCCTTGTTGGGTTCGACACTCTTACTTAACAAAAGGAGTACGATAGATCCCCTATACTTGTGGGTCATCAATAGACAAAACAAAGTGTCCCTAGTATGCCTCTACTTGACTAGCTCATTTATCAAAGATGGTTATGTTTCCTAACGGGATCAAATCATTAGGAGAATGATGTGATGGACAAGACTGCTACCTCTCGAGCATGCGTTGGTTTTCCCTTGAAGAGGAAAGGGTGATGTAGCAAAGTAGCATAAGTATTTCCCTCAGTTTTTTAGAACCAAGGTATCAATCCAGTACGAGACTACATGCAAGTCGCCTCGTACCTACACAAACAAATAAGAACCTTGCAACCAACGTGCTAAAGGGGTTGTCAATCCCTTCATGGCCACTTGCAAAAGTGAGATCTGATAGAGATAATAAGATAAATATTTTTGGTATTTTTATGATATAGATTGAAAGTAAAGATTGCAAAATAAAAGATTGTGGAAATAGTAAATTGATTGGAAAGCAATATGATGGAAGATAGACCCGGGGGGCATAGGTTTCACTAGTGGCTTCTCTCAAAATAGCATAAATATTACGGTGGGTGAACGAATTACTGTCGAGCAATTGATAGAAAAGTGCATAACTATGAGAATACCCAGGCATGATCATGTATATAGGCATCACATCTACAACAAGTAGACCAAAACGATTTTGCATTTACTACTATTACTCCACACATCGACCGACTCCTGCCTGCATCTAGAGTATTAAGTTCATAAGAATAGAGTAAAGCATTAAGCAAGATGACATGATGTAGAGGGATAAACTCAAGCAATATGATATAAACCCCATCTTTTTATCCTCGATGGCAACAATACAATACGTGCCTTGCTGCCCCTGCTGTCACTGGGAAAGGACACTGCAAGATTGAACCCAAAGCTAAGCACTTCTCCCATTGCAAGAAAGATCAATCTAGTAGGCCAAACCAAACTGATAATTCGAAGAGACTTGCAAAGATAATTAAATCATACATATAAGAATTCAGAGAAGAGCCAAATATTCTTCATAGATAATCTTGATCATAAACCCACAATTCATCGGATCTCGACAAACACACCGCAAAAGGAATTACATCGAATAGATCTCCAGGAGAATCGAGGAGAACTTTGTATTGAGATCCAAAGAGAGAGAAGAAGCCATCTAGCTAATAACTATGGACCCGAAGGTCTGTGGTAAACTACTCACACATCATCGGAGAGGCTATGGTGTTCATGTAGAAGCGCTCTGTGATCGATTCCCCCTCTGGCAGAGCGCTAGAAAAGGCCCCAAGATGGGATCTCACGGGCAAAAAAGCTTGTGGCGGTGGAAATAGGGTTTCGTGGTGCTCTCGGATGTTTTCAGGGTATATGGGTATATATAGGCGAAAGAACTAGGTCAAGGGAGCCACGAGGGGCCCATGAGGGTGGGGGCGCGCCTCCCTGCCTCGTGGCCACCTCGTTGCTTCCTTGACGTCCACTCCAAGTCTCCTGGATTGTGTTTGTTCCAAAAATAACTCCCCCGAAGGTTTCATTCTGTTTGGATTCCGTTTGATATTCCTTTTCTGCGAATCACTGAAATAGGCAAAAAACAGCAATTTGCACTGGGCCTTGGGTTAGTAGGTTAGTCCCAAAAATAATATAAAAGTGCATAGTAAAGCCAATTAAACATCCAAAACAGATAATATAATAGCATGGAACAATCAAAAATTATAGATACGTTGGAGACGTATCATCCTCACGCAACCGTCGACCCAACACACCGACATACATACTCAAACAATGCGTCGACACCAACGAACAACTCGTAGGTTGGAAAGGGCATGGAATCACATGCAACCATGGGGGAGTTTGCACATCCCATCGTAGGCCAGCCCGACGCGTGTGTGTAAGGCATGATCGAAGATCATTTCTCCCATCGAGCCAAGATAGCCATATGTGGCACCCCACCACCAACGCATACGCAAACTCGAGTTACAGGAATTCGCCGGGATAAGTATTGGGCCTTATTGGGCCATACGGTAATAGAGGAGGCACGCCAAAGGGAAGGAGGCATGCGCCCCCCATGGGTTCGAATTGGACTAGGGGAAAGGGGGCGGCGCCCCCCTTGCCCTTTCCTACTCCCTCTCTCTTTCCCTCATTCTTCTCTTCTACTCCGGAAAGGAAAAGGGGAATCCTAGTAGGACTAGGGAGTCCTAGTAGGACTCCCCACACATGGCGTGCCCCCTCAAGGGCCGGCATCCTCCTCCTCCCTCCTTTATATACGTGGGTAGGAGACACCCCAAAGGCACAACAGACAATCTCTTAGCCGTGTGCGGTGCCCCCCTCCACAGTTACACACCTCGGTCATATCGTCGTAGTGGCTAGGCGAGCCCTACACTGGTAACTTCATCATCACCGTCACCACGCCGTCGTGCTGACGCAACTCTCCCTCGACCTCAGCTGGATTGACGGTGTCCTGGACTAGGGGGTACTCACCACATCATCTCCCGATCTGTTATATTGGGCCGAGGACCCCCATGGCTGTATACTCATGGGCCAGTTCGGACAGCTGCCGCATACATGGAAGATTCCATAAGACTTGGTGATCAAGACAAGGACTCCTCCCCACCAGCGTATTCGGCTAGGACTCTTGTTATCCTAGGCGTCTGGTGCATTATATAAACCGAGGCCAGGCGAGTCAATAGATCATATACAACAATCATACCATAGGCTAGCTTCTAGGGTTTAGCCTCTACGATCTTGTGGTAGATCAACTCTTGCAATACTCATATTCATCAAGATCAATCAAGCAGGAAGTAGGGTATTACCTCCATCGGGAGGGCCCGAACCTGGGTAAACATCATGTCCCCCGCCTCCTGTTACCATCCGCCTTAGGCGCACAGTTCGGGACCCCCTACCCGAGGTCCACCGGTTCTGACACCGACATTGGTGCTTTCATTGAGAGTTCCACTATGTGATCGGCAAAAGGATCGATGGCTCGTCTGCAGGTTAACTGCGACATCGACATCTTCGTCACCGGCTCAACTGGTCGCCTTGGCTTGACCAAGGACTGTGCCCTGCCTCCGATCGTCATGTTCGGACGAGGGCCTTCATCAACACCAACTCCAATCTCTATCAAGATCATGGAGGAATCGTCCATGGAGCTCGGGCGCTCAACGTCAACATTGCCCTTGGGTGACCGAGCTATTTTTCTGGATAGCGAACTCGTATCCGCCACCACCGCCTCCTCAAGTGTCGTTTTAACGATTGCTTCAGTGGAATTGTGCGGAATTGAGTCTACAACAACCCTGGAAAAATTCGTGGAGTTCCGATAGAGGAATCTCTGGCAATCCGTGATATACAGGAGCCTTGTCAAATCTGGACGGGAATCTGGACGAGTTTAGGGCGTGGTGTCCAGCTTCTAGCTTGGACGTCCTTTGGAATATCCAATCGTTGATCGGTTGCGGAATTCCTATATCTACCACCCCTCAAAATGTCAGCTTGATCCGACCGTCCAAACTTCGGGAACCTTCCGATTAGTGTATCACTTTTCGGATCTGTTTTCTGCGTGAAAACGAATCCGACCCGAGTTCGTCTTTTTTATGAACTGGATTTCGGACATCCTTTTTGAAGTATGTTTTGTATGGGGTATTGTGTTTTGTTCCAGAACACATCCCACTAACTTTAAAAATCTTTTGAACATGATCTTCACGATCATGCTGGTGTCAAACCAGTCCGGCAATATTGCTCCACGGCTGCCGACCTCCGCTAGACATGTCGTCACTTTGTTGAGCCGAGCTCAACTTCTTTGGATCATCATCTCGGCGAGCCGAATAGGAGTTCAGCATTGCGAAGGATAAATCATCACCAACATCGCCGCCCCACAGATTACATGGAGCGGGCACACCGGCATCGCCGCACGGTCACTTCATCAGGCCGGCATTGGCCACGTCACGACCTGCATCGGCAGGGCCGCACTGTTTCTCTTTCAAGCCGGTGTCCATCACACCGACCTACTTCGACACATCGGCTGACATCGAGGCTTCGACATCTCGGCTGGACCGGGGGCTTCGCCATCTCTTCATCAACCTACTCCGGAGACTTCGGCGTCACTAGCCGACCAGCTCCGTCACGTTAGCCGGACCGAGGGCTTTGCCTCAGCAATCCAACCTTTGCCAGCATCGCCATGCCATCGCTTTATCGCCCATCAGGGAATGGGTGTGCAGATCGAGTCTCAACTTTGGGAATCACCTTTCTTCGGATTGCTACAACAAATAAACCAGGTGCTATTAATCCTAGTGTTTTTTTGCTTGTTTGGGTTCATTTTTCCCAAGGAATTATTACTCTGCTTTGTCCATCATATGTACGCAGGTCTATCAAATGGTGGCCGCATTAACAACGGTCGAATGGTGGTTCGGTCAATTTCCATATGTAGTTCGGCGAACGCCACATCCGGAACTCGGACTGACCTGTGAATTCAGGCTTTGCCACGCCTTTACAGCATCACGCTGACGCCCGACATCGACATTGACTTCGGCGCCAGGCCATATTTCTTTTATTGCTCACTTTGCATAAATTATTTATTATGCAACATTTTTTTCTCCGGTTTGCACCATTTTTTGTGCACAGGAAAATGATCCGGGTCGGTCGTCAACTCGGTGTACTGACATACCACGCCACCTCGGCTAGACGGGGGGCTTCGTCAACACTTCATTACCCCATGTCGGGGACTTCGGCATCACTCTGCCGGCCTGCATTGACCGTGCTATGTCACCACTTCGGAGTGCCGAGCTCTTTGCTCCGCCACCTTGGGACCGGCTTGGGGGGTGGAACCTTGTCCAGCATCAAGCTCGGACCGTGTCATCAATACCGAACACATTAACTAGCTAAGTTGCCTTCATGCTCAAAGTTTTAAATTTTTAACTTGTTTTCGGTTCGACCAAGCATTATACCTTTTTGGAAAAAAGTTGCTTGTAAAAAATCTCCTTGTCAAAACTTTGTTTGTGACACACAAATTCAAATACCCCGTTTACTTGGGGGATTCCTTTGTGAAGCTTTTCCTCTTGCATATGGTTATACTTGTACGGCTTCGTTCCTTGTTCGTGTATTATGCCACAATATGCACCATATTGACTTAAGCGATTTGCAAGCAGGGTTGCCTCGCTCCTGTGTTTACCCCTACGTTCCGGATTGTTTGGCTAGGGAGTAAAGGGAGCACCTCTGCGATTGTCACGATCGGGTCATCCGAGCCGGACCTCAGACTGGGTGAAGCCGAAAGCTAGCGCTCTTATTGTTTTCAATTATGGTCGGCACACAACGGAACTCATGAGTACAAAAAATCTATTGCACAAGTCTCATAGTAACAATGAGCACCGAAGAAAGGTATCGGTGGGGGTACTATTTTCTTCGAAGATGCTTCTTACACTTCATCAGTAATATAGCATAAGTTCCCTGAGCGCGCTTTGTCTATTACATCCTTATGGCCTGATTGCCTGGTTATCGGAAACACCGTCGGTATTGTCGACAGGTGGAGTACATAACACTTTTTGGCCCTTGACCGAAGAGGGAGAAGCCGACGGTCGGTTAAGACGCGTATAAAGTTCGGGTGAACACAGATATGATATTAGTACTTTGGTACATACAATCATTATACATAAAATTATTTTACCCAAGTGACTTGGGGGCTCTTAAAATTATATGAGCCGTTTTATAGTAAGTGTTCTTCCTCTTAGTCATTGCAAAGTTTTTATTTAAAACACGACAGAAGAACTTTTTTTTCTAAAGTCCAATTTTCAGATTGGCACCGAACACTTTATCTAGTTCGGACGTCAGGTTTTCAATGACGTTTTTTGGTTTTCCAAGCCTATGGCACTTTTTAAATATTTGTGTGTTTCCAGCATAAGTCTCGCGGTGCAACGCCGGACACCTTTAGAGATTCAAAAAAAAGAAAAACATTCTCAGACACTACTATATATGCATCGGTTTCGAACTGTGTCTTCGGTCAATAGTTGGGTTGCCCGGCTCCTGTGCTTGACTCCTACGTTCCGCTTTGTTCGGCTAGGTGTGCAAAGGGACAACCACTGTGATTGTACTTCCAGCTCGCATGGTTAAGCACCTCAGTGGAGAAAGCCAAAAACTGACTGTCACAATAGGCGTAAACTGGTCAGCGATCCGATGACTATGTTAAAATGACGGGCCGTTCATAACATTGGCCGAAGTGTTTATGGCTTGACCTCGGATGTTGCCGAACACTAACCGGGGGCTTATAGCTAGTTTCCCTAGTTTAAAGCTCCTATGACTAAGCGAAAGTTATAAACCCCGCATATCTGATTGCCTCGTTTCCGCTAACACAACCGCCTTCAGGCACCAAGACGTCGGCTAAGGGTTGTTTTGTTACTGCGAAAACACCCTGCGTAGTATCTACCAAGGGGTAGAGGACGACGATGGGCCACTTTCAATTGATAAACGGTCGCAATGGAGTCAAAATAATGATGTAAAGTACTTGGATACGTAGAATCATTACACATAATCTTTGATTTTACTCTGGATATCGATCCTTAATTCGACCACCTGTGCCCACATTAAGGCTCGGGGGCTATTGGGCTTTGCGCTCATTATTTACAAATATTAAAGGGGCACATCGATCCCCTGATCTAGTGTTGCCACCCAACCAGTTTCTCGGGGGCTACTGCATTGCCTATTCAATGAAGAAAATTCAAAGGGCTCAGTGTTCGGCTTGATCAAACTATGGGAAAGCGCGTCTTTGGACAACAATAAGTACCATCTGGACCTATCTGGCATCAAGCTAATATATCACGACGACTTCTCACGACCCTCTCTCAGGGGCCTGTTCGCCGATCACTATTATCTCTAATATATTACAATGCATTTTTTATTCCTATGTATGCTGCCGAGCTAGGAGTTGATCCTCAGGCTGATTTCGCGCATCGACCTGAGTCTCAAGGGCTACTGGGAACATCGGTTTTATGCTTGCCTTTAGGTGCATCTCGGGTTTTAGACTGATACACACCTTGAGGGCTACTGGATATACATCGGCAGAGAATAAACTGCACCAGTTACAAATATTCACAAAAAATCAGCCCGCGGTCGGGGTGATGCACCACCTTGGAAGCAGTCTGGCATAAAGCTCGGGCGCTAGCGGCTAGCTCCATAGAGGGCATTTCTGGCATTAAGCTCGGCTAAACTCCTTCAACTTTTTTGGACCAAGATGATCTATGACATCTTGGATATAGTCCGGCGTTGGAGCTTGGACACAGTCCGGCGTTGGAGCTCGGATACATTTTGGTGTTGGAGCTCGGAAGCAGTCCGGCATTGGTGCTCGGCTGCAAAAGATACCTCGAATGCATTCCGTCGTTAGAACTCGGACGCAAGAGGAGACTGCCTCCCGGGAACAACTTCAAACCCGAGGTGTGGCATAAAAATAACAAGGCATTGATAAAGGCCGGAAACTTAAAGGGGCTCCTCGAATACCCGACGTGTAAACTCGTCGAATGCATTTTGGCGATCCTCAAGATCGAAGATGAGAAGATTTGTTGAACTAGTTTTCAAGACCGACAACCGAAGCTGAAGAACAGTTCGTAAGAATCGAGGATCGTCCCTAACTTGAAGATCAGTTCAGGGGGCTACTGACGGTGTCCTGGACTAGGGGTTACTCACCACATCATCTCCCGATCTGTTAGATTGGGCCGAGGACCCCCATGGTCGTATACTCATGGGCCAGTTCGGATAGCTGCCACATACATGGAAGATTCCACAAGACTTGGTGACCAAGACAAGGACTACTCCCCACCGGTGTATTTGGCTAGGACTCTTGTTATCCTAGGCCTATGGTGCATTATATAAACCGAGGCTAGGCTAGTCGATAGATCATATACAACAATCATACCATAGGCTAGCTTCTAGGGTTTAGCCTCTACGATCTTGTGGTAGATCAAATCTTGTAATACTCATATTCATCAAGATCAATCAAGTAGGAAGTAGGGTATTACCTCCATCGAGAGGGCCCGAACCAGGGTAAACATCGTGTCCCCCGCCTCCTATTACCATCCACCTTAGACACACAGTTCGGTACCCCCTACCCGAGATCCGCCGGTTTCGACACCGACATGGATCTAGAGTTCGTGGGACGTCACCGAGCTGAACGTGTGCAGATTGCGGAGGTGACGTATCTTCGGTGCTAGGATCAGTCGGATCATGAAGACGTACGACTACATCAACCACGTTGTCATAATGCTTCCGCTTACGGTCTACGAGGGTACATGGACAACACTCTCCCCTCTCATTGCTATGCATCACCATTATAGATCTTACGTGTGCGTTGGATTTTTTTTGAAATTACTGTGTTCCCCAACAATGCCCCCTCGGGGCACCCCTCTGGTACTTCTTTGGCCCAACGTGTGCCTTCTGGCCCAGAAAAATTCTCCAAAAAGTTTCGCTGCGTTTGGACTCCGTATGGTATTAATTTTCTGCGAAGTAAAAAACAAGCAAAAAAACAACAACTGGCACTAGGCACTATGTTAATAGGTTAGTCCCAAAAAATGATACAAAGTTTCTATAAAATTATTATAGAACATCGAATAATGATAATATAACAGCACAGAACAATCAAAAATTATAGATACGTTGGCGACGTATCGGCCTGCGATGAGAAAGATGCAGTGTGCTCTCTTGAGCACGCCTACCAAGCCGCGGAGGCTAATGAGCCTGACAATGAGGGTGGCGTCCTACCTCTCGAGGCCACCCCCAGGAAGAAGAAGCAACTCCTCCCCAAGAGCCGTCAGGAGGCCAAGGCGCCCGCTGGCGGTGCCTCCGGCTCCGCGCCCACTACTGGGTGCCCCTTCCTCCCGCATAGGGTGGCGTGCCCAGTGCCTCCCTCAAGTCGGGCTCAGGGGCTTCCGTCTGGGGAGCCTCTGACCTGATTGGAGCGACCAGGGAGGTGCTCGGGTAGCACTTGGAGGCGTGCTTTGATGCGCGTCCCCACGAGCAAGGCGCACGACGTGAGGCGCAAGGTGCGCGAGAGTTCATCACCAAGGCGACCGAGGAGCTTCAGGAGGCACGAGCCATGCGCGGCGAATGCCGCCCTACACGTCGTACCAGTGCGGCTGCCGCCCCCGACACGGGTGGCGAGCTACGTGTCTGCCTCAACATCCCGAGCCTCAACAGGGCCGCTTCGCAGGGCCTCTTCTGGCCGTCGCGTGTTGGCTGGAGCAGGGGCTACCCCTACAGCTATGTATGCATGTCGTTTGTCCTGTTGAATGGGGGCGCCTCATACCAACACCTCACGTAGCGTGCTATGGCGTCTCACGAGGCCAGGCGCCAGGCGGTCATGTGTGAGGAGGTCCCGGACCCTTGTGAGCCCCATGGGCCTCATGAGCTCCCCGGGCTTCTGGAGCCTCCTGGCTCGAGAGGAGCAATCTCCACAACATGAGTCTTCAGCTACCTCGACGCCTCTATGACACTGGTGCCAGGTGACTTTTTGGTTTGTTCAAATGAGGGCGCCCTCCGGCTGCATTATCCTTAGTCTATCAGGGCCCGCCCCTACAGATGTATCGTTTTGCGCATGTATCAAAATTGGCTATACCTTTATGAATTTCCTAAGTATTTCAACCTGGATGCCCGGTGCTTCGTCACCATGAATGTTGCTGCACCCTCACAACCCCGTCTGTGGCCGCCGCATGATTAAGGACTGTGACGGTGATGTTGATTGAAGCTACGTCGTGTTTCCCCAAAGAGGAAGGGATGATGCAGCACATCGAAGGTAGGTATTTCCCTCAGATATGAAACCAAGGTTATCCAACCAGTAGGAGAACAAAGCAACACAACATAAACAGCCCCTGCACACAGATAACAAATCCTCGCAACCCGACGTGTTAAAGGGGTTGTCAATCCCTTCCGGGTACGGCACCTCAAGATAGGCAAACAGACGTGAGATAAAATTGTAGTAGATTGATAGTCCAACGCCAAATAAAATAAATAAGAATAAATTGCAGAAAGGTATTTTTGATTTAATAGATCTGAAAATAAATGCAAAGGAAAAGTAGACCGCAAAGGCAAATATATGACAAAGAGACCCGGGGGCCGTAGGTTTCACTACTGGCTTCTCTCGAGAAAAATAGCAAATGGTGTGTGAACAAATTACTGTTGGGAAATTGATAGAACTTCAAATACTCATGACGATATCCAGGAAATAATCATTATATAGGCATCACGTCCAAGATTAGTAGACCGACTCCTGCCTGCATCTACTACTATTACTCCACACATTGACCGCTATCCAGCATGCATCTAGTGTATTAAGTTCATGGAGAAAAGGAGTAATGAAATAAGAATGATGGCATGATGTAGACAAGATCTATCTTTGTAGAGATCGACCCCATCGTTTTATCCTTAGTAGCAATGATACACACGTGTCGGTTCCCCTTCTGTCATTGGGATCAAGCACCATAAGATCGAACCCACTACAAAGCACCTCTTCCTATTGCAACACAAATAGATCAAGGTGGCCAAACAAAATCCAAATATCGGAGAAGAAATACGATGCTATAAGCAATCATGCATAAAAGAGATCAAAGAAACTCAAATACTTTCATGGATATAAAAAGAGATAGATCTGATCATAAACTCAAAGTTCATTGGATCCCAACAAACACACTGCAAAAGAGTTACATCATATGGATCTCCAAGAGACCATTGCATTGAGAATCAAACAAGAGAGAGGAAGCCATCTAGCTACTAACTACGGACCCGAAGATCTACAAAGAACTACTCATGCATCATAGGAGAGGCACCAATGGAGGTGGTGAACCCCATCCGAGATGGTGTCTAGATTGGATTTGGTGGTTCTGGACTCTGTGGCGGCTGGATCAATATTTCGTCGACTCCCCTAGGGTTTTGGGAATATTGGGGTATTTATAGAGCAAAGAGGCGGTCCGGGGGTACCCGAGGTGGGCACAACCCACCAGGGCGCGCTTGGGCCTCTTGGCGTGCCCTAGTGGGTTGTGCTCTCCTCGGAGCACTCCCCAGGCGCAGCCAGGGCCCATTATGTTCCTTATGGTCCAAACAAAATTTCCATAAAGTTTCGTTGCGTTTGGACTCCGTTTGATATTGATTTCATGCGATGTAAAAAACATGCAGAAAACTGCAACGGACACTTGGCACTATGTCAATAGGTTAGTACCAAAAATGATATAAAATGATCATAAAATGATTATAAAACATCAAAGATTGATAATATAATTGCATGGAACAATCAAAAATTATAGATACATTGGAGACGTATCACACTGGGTGTCCTTCCGTGGGACTATTGCATGAGAAGACTGGGCACGGCGTATGTGCTTGGGTACGTCCCTGCAGAGTCGATAAACCGTACGACTGAGCTCTGTCTGGCGGCCGGCCCCGTTCACGTCACCTGCTGGGGTCCTTGATGTTCAGCCTTCTCATGCGATAGCCTCCGGAGGTTCATTCGACACAGGTCTCCCCCACCACATAGGTCTCATAAGTGCGCTTTGCACCGGAAGATTCAGGCGCAACCCGCTTTGAGGTAGGGCCTCGTGAGTCCCGCACTGGCTCACGGGGTGCCTAGATACACCTCCTCCAGTAATGCCATGCTAGCCACGTGTATGAACAGGGTTGCACATGCCCTGGAGTCTCCCCCCCCCCCCCGCAGGGACTCCCACCCATGCCCAAGTGGAAGCCCCATGCTCCGCGCTGCCGGACGGCATGGCCATGCCCATGCCTAACTGGAAGCCCCATGCTCCGTGCTGGTGGATAAACAACTGAGGGCACCCTAGGGGCTGCATCAATGTCAGGATGGCCTCGCAGCCCTTCGCATGGCACTGTCATGCCGCATTCCCTTGGGATGCGCGCGCGAGGGGGCTGGACATGGGGGCTACACTTAGGCCCGGCCTGGCGTATGCCACCTCATTAGGTCCCTTATACCTAGTCTTCTCACGCCCCTCCCAGGTAAAAGCTGGCGGGGTAAGGTATGGAGGACTCCGGATTAACTTCGTCGCTGCCCATTCTTCCTTCATGAGGGCTGCTCGTACGTCAAGGGGACCCCTGAGCATCACAACTCAGGGGCCTCAGTAGTCATGTAGCCTCTCGCCCCTTGTTCTTCTCCTGGTTATTCGGACGCCCCAACGGGGGTCAAGGTATGCGCGGGGCTGGGCCCTACCAACGCAGAGCACAAAGGCAAACAAGAAGGAAATCAAGCGCAAAAAGGAAATCACGGAGTTCTAACAATTATTACAAGCACCAAATGTTCTGCAAATCCAAACAAAGTCTTACGCCTCCACGAGGCACGAAAAATGTCACGGGATAAAATCTAGGGGGAAGCACCATCATTGCCTCGGCTGTCGCCGCCACTTGCCCCAGTCACGGGGAGCTCCTCGTCGATGTCGCTACCGCCATCGTTGCCGCTGGTGGCCTCCATCGCCGTAGGCTCGGTGTCAGGGATGCAGGAGAACTTCTTCAGCAACGTGTCCACCCGATACTTCACAGCCTCTGTAGTAGCGGCGCAGGACTGAGGAGTGAGTGGAAGGATCACCGCGTCGAAGTTGAAGCCCAGATTCTGGAGATGGAGCTGGCTGAAGACGAGCGTCACAGCTGCGGAGAAGAGCAAGCGATGCTCCTCCTCCAGGATGGTGTCCACCTCAGCGGCAACACCTTCTAGCACTTCCGCGAGCTTGGAGGAGAGCCTCATGAAGCCCTCCTCAGGGGTCGTCAGTGCCTCCTCGAATCCTCCCCTGCAGATGAAGTGTAATGCATGGCGAGACTGAGTTCAAGGGAGGGGAAGGAGTCACGCCCCGCGGCCTTCTTCTTCTCAGTAGTGACAAGGGCCTTCTCCCTGGCATCCTGCTGGGTTGTCGCCTTGGAGACATGCTGAGCATGGGACGTATGGGCTTCAGTCACCTCCTTCTTCAGCTTGGCCAGACGCTCGCGCTCTGCAGCCTGATCAACGGTCACCTTCGACAGTGTGGAGTCGCGATCGGCAAGCTTCACCTCGTGGGCCTTGAGATCCTCCTCCCGTTGCTGAAGTCGACGTGCGTGCGTGAACTGCTCCTTCTAAAGCGCCTACAGACTGGCCTCCCGCTCGCCGCAACACTTCCTGGAAGTTGCTGCGTCGATCAGCGCTGCATCGCGAGCCGCCTTGGCGTCGGTGGCCTCCTTCCTGCCTTTTGCAATGGCAGCTTCGGCTTGGCCACATGCTGCCCTGGTGGTTGTGTCGGCATGGAGCCACCCCAAAACAGGCCCCAGGCGCTCCCTCGCGAAGCACATGTCAGCGTCTTGGAGGTCAGTCTGGATTTGGCTCAGCGCGGTGTAGGCCTCCTCCAGGGCCCCGGGCCTGATCAAGGGGGTGCAGTTCACAAGCGCAAGGGGCTGGTGAGGTGGCGGCATCGGTGCATCGATCGACGATGTGGCCAAGGAAGCGGTGGCGTGGCTGGCTTGGGGCACCAGAGGCTCCAGGCTCCCCTCGGGCAAGACGAGGGCGGACGCCTCCGCAACCTGCTGGCCCACGGGGCCGGCTCCTCCTAAAGTTGCATGACCACGCCCTTAGGGGCGAATCTCATCGGGGGGGGGGGGGCAAGGGGCCGCGCCCTCCACCAGTGCCAGAGTTGCCGCGACCATGACAAGGGGTGTGACCCTATGAGCCCCAGTGTCCTCAGTGGACGGCCCCACAAACGGCTTCGGAGCGACGCCAAGAGCAGGCGGTGTGCCTGTACGCTCTAGCACGGCGCCACCCAAGCGCCCAGGGACCACGTGAGGCTGGCGCGGGCATAAGAGCTGCAACCGGAGGCTGATGGCGCCCTCGGCATAGGAGGGCTCCTTTGGCTCGGCACAAGAGCTGCAACCTGGTTTTTAAATTCTAGTAAATCCAAAACTCGTTTGAAATTCATGAAACTTAGCATGCTATCATGGAGCGGAATCAACATGTCGTGGTACAAATTTTCTCCCATTTGGGGCAAATTTGGGTCTAAGCTTCTCACAAACCAGAGCTTCTCACAACAAGCGTGATGGTTTCGGTAGGGAACGTGCCACCTTTGGGGACGAAACGATATCCGTTGATTCTTATTCTTTCAAAAAAATCGAGTGTCAACATAGAACAACAGGAGTGTTGTGTTTAATTTTGGAATTTTTCGGGGTTCGTTTGGACATTTTTATACATTAACTGGGTTTTCCAGGCATTTTATGCGCATAATTCAAATTTGAAATACATGCACATTCTCCAGTGCAAATAAACTGGTTGGAAAATCAAATATGTGTCCTTGGTTGCATGCTTAGGTCCCATGCAAGAAATGAGAATGAATTTCAAACACCCTGCCACCGCCACTCGGCCGCAAACATTGAGATACATGGTTTTTAAATTCTAGTAAATCCAAAACTCGACAGAAATTCATGAAACTTGGCATGCTATCATGGAGTGGCATTAACATGCCATGGTAAAAAATTTGTCCCATTTGGGGCTGGTTTGGGTATAAGCTTCTCACAAACCTTAGCTTCTCACAACAAGCGTGATGGTTTCGATAGGGAACGTGCCACCTTTGGGGACGAAACGGTATCCGTTGCCACTTATTTCTTTCAAAATCTCCCAGCTGTGTGGTGGGTGTTCCGTGCACACCCAACAGGGATGCCACATGCACTACAGTACACCAGGGACTGCGCCGCCGCGTTGTAGCCTCCCAGCTGGAGCTGTCCTCTGATGACGGCGGAGTAGCTGAGCGTCGATGACGGATCAGTGCCATTGGCGATTGTGGGAGAAGCAGACGAGATGAGCTACACGGAGGGAGGGGAAAATGCGACGCAGGACTCGCCGGCCGTGAGTTTTTTTAGCAGGCCGGCAAGCATTGGGATTTTGGGGGATTTCACCAAGTTGGGCAGGAAGCTTGCACAGGAACCTGCGAGGTTGCGCGGGAACGAGCACACCAATGATTCATTGGCGCCACCGTTTTGCCAAAAGAACGCCCCCCGCACGCTGCACAAGCTTGCGTTGTAAGCCATCTGCGGCAGCGGGATGACAAGACGTGCGAGAGGAGGATGAAAGGACACGTACACATATGGTTAATAAAAAAATGTTTGCGATTTAATTACCTACTGTACCCCCGTCCTGGTTTATAAGTAGGATTTAACTAATAAAATACAAATGCATGTCGCCAAAGATTATATTGTTGGATTCGCATTTGAACATAGTTTCCAGCTATACAATTTTGTAACATGCATTAACACTTTTTTGTTAAATTTAAGGTTATATACCAGAAAGCGTTTGCCCACAACACACACGGCTTATTCCATCACAAACAGCTCGGATGGATCAACTGTATGCCACGTATCGCACACGCAACTCTAATCTAATTCGTGCTTGATGTCTCCGACATCGCTCGCACAGTTCGTCTTATTTGCCACATATCACTGTGCCGACCTCTGCTCGCGTCCCCTGGCAAGCTCTGCTCACGTCCGTCGGCATGCTCGGCTTGTGGACAACTTTTCCTTCAACTGCTATATGCATATATATATATATGGTTGTTCACCATTGAGCCGACCGTGGAGCGCTCTGCTCGCGTCCCTCCGTGCGCGCTCTGCCAGCGGTTGGGCGTGCGCGCGATCACATCGGGGCCCCCATATGCATGCGGTTGCGCCGCACGCGTTGCCACACGATGCAGTTACGTGCGGCATGATGGAGTTACAAGTTGCAAATTAGAACTGCCATTAGGGCCTGCCGATATTCCTGGTCGTCCGGCTTCCCCTTTAATTCCCGCAGCCGTTATAACCTTAGTCTCTTCAACCTTTTGATCACGCTCAACAACACAACAAGCACACCATCGACGACACATAGAGAGGGGATGTCCAGCGGCGCTCCAATGGAGTTCGGCGAGCATAGAGTGGAGACCCACATGAGGGAGACGGATCTTTTGGTGGTGTACACCATCGACCCTGCCGTGGTGAACGACTACATCAACTGCGTTGAGCAGTTGCTTGCTCAAGACAAGTACAAGGTGGTCGGCATCGACCTCCAGTACACCGTCGGTCGTCCCGGCATAGATCAGAAGGTTGCCCTCGCCCAGTTGTGTGTGCGCCATCATGTCCTCATCTACCACTACTCCATGGCCACTGAGCCTTGAGAACATTTTAACAAGTTTGTCAACAACACTGACTACAAGTTCGCCACGGTGGAAACCAAAGACGATGTGAATGTTCTCATTGTTACGGGCTTGACCTGCAAGAACCTTGTTGAAATCCGTGACCACTACAGGGTCTGGGGAAGCACGAAGAAGGACTCCCTGGTCGAACTTGCCTCGGCCATCATCGACCCCTACTAGGAAAAGATGAAGCAGGATGCCAAGAGAACAAGTCCCCTATCCTGGCATAGGGCCTGGATGCGGCAACTGGATGAACCTCACCTCAGGTTCGCGGCCAAGAGCGTGTACACATGCTACAATATGCACAGGCGAACCGTTGACATGAGGAAGTGCCTCGTTACCCAAATCGACGAGCCCAGATCGAGCCACAAGCAAAGCAAGCGTCACAAGAAGTAGATGATGATCAGATGATCGTTTATGCTATTTAATCATGCATGTAATATATAGTTACTTTATTGATGTGTGGAAATGTCATGTGTGTAGTAGCCACCTATGTAATTATGCATGTAATAGTTTCCTTTGGTGTGTGCAAATGCCATGGTTGTAGTAGCCACCTATGTAAGTGGATGTTTAATTTGGTTATGCAAGCATGTCCTTATAAGTGTGTGTGTGTCTATATATATTCTGATCACGGGATCAGAATAATATTCTGATCACAACCTGACCTGCCCCGCCAGTAGTACATTGAACTTCCCTATGTACTCGGTTGAACTTCCGCCAACATTGCCCAAACAGGGCTTGCGATATACTGTTGGAAAGCTATGGACAACAATATCATGACCCAGCTTAATTTTTTGGCAAAATATAAGCGGTTTAAGAGCAGTTTTGGAAACCGTTTTTTCTTCGCACAAAAAACGTGAATCATATTTTCGATCGCATTTCTAAACCGTTTATCGAATGAGGCATATAATATAGCGTTGGAAAGCTGCTGCAAAACCGCTCCTTCCACATGTTGAAAGTTTTTTCTAATTCGCTATGGTTAAAGAGTAATTTGAAAAAATGTAAAATTTCGTAAACTGAGTAGCTGAGTTCATTTTTCGATGTCATTTCTAAAGGGCTAATCCAATGGAGGCATATGATATGGAGTTGGAAAGCTTATGAAAATGTGCTACTTTTCCATCTTGAAAGTTTTTTTCTAATTTTGAATGGTTTAAGAGTAATTTAGAAAATGGTCCAAGTCCTACCGAGTTCATATTTTCGAGCTAATTTTTTAACCGTGCGTCCGAATGCAGCAAATGATATGGCGTTGGAAATCTTGAACAAATGCTAAACTTTTTGGTATGTATTGTTTCTCCCAATTCTTTACGGTTTTAAATCCGTTTCGAAAATGGAGAAAAACGTATTTTTGCCGTAATTTCTACAAACTTTATCGGAATTGGGCAAATGATATACCGTTGAAAAGCTACGGAAAATGCGAAACTTTTTCATGTTGATGGTTTTCTCTGATTCCTAGCCGTTTTCAAGTAATTCCGAAAATGGCGGGATCATTCGTTCTGCCTCTATCGCGGAACAGATTCTTCAAAAATGCACAGCGTGAAGAACCTGAACTTCTCGGTGCGTGTACCTGAACTTCACTCTGTTTTTCACGTGATTTTTTTGCTCGTAGATCTTCATTCACTGGTCGTAGATCTCCATCCCACTCACAGAAATTGAGCGGGTGATATACCGATGGAAAGCTGCTGTAAACACGCAACTTTCCCATGTTGATCATTTTTTCATACTCACGACGATTTTGGCAGTTTTTCATCTGAAATTCATTCAGTGTAGTAGGTGAACTTCCTGTTGTTTTTACGTTGAACTTCTATGACGTATTTTTGTTTGAAGTAGTTGAACTTCTGTGTTGTTTTCACCTCTATCACAAGAATTTTTGAACTTTCTCCGGCCGAGCACTTGAACTTCTAGCAAGAAAACTTTAGGCTTTGCATTTTCATTCTTTTTTAATACAAAATGCACACCGTGTACTATGTGAACTTCTGGCAGTTATCGATCTGAACTTCTGAGATCATGCGTTCTGCCTTCATCAAAATAACAGTCTCTCCGAAAAAGCACTTCGTGAAGAGATTGAATTTCTGGATCAGTTCTTTTTGAACTTCACTCTATTTTTCATGTGTTATTTTTTACCTGTAACTCCCCAACCACTTACCAGAATTGAGTAAATGATATATCAATGAAAAGCTATTGAAAACACGCAACTTTCCCGTGTTTATCATTTTTTCATACTTGTGACGGTTCAACATAATTTTTCATTACACAAAAACGTGTTTTAATTGGTATACATGAAACTTTTAAACTGTACATCGGAATGTAACATATAATATACCGTTGGAAAGCTTATGAATAGGAGCATCCTTTTCATATAGACAGACGTTACAATTTTTTGTCGTTTGAGAGTAGTTTTAAAAATGGAAAAAACAACGTCGTTTTTGCCTGTTTTTTACATGTAATTGAAGGTTGCACGTCTCGCACTAGAGATCTCGAACTTCACCAGGAGGAGCACGTGAACTTCTTGCAACAAACTTTCTAAGCTTTTTATTTTTTATTCTTATATTCCTATGTAAAACGCATTTCCGGTACTAGTTGAACGTGTTATTTTCTATTTTCTTATATTCTTATTTTCTATGCTTTTTCTAATTGAACTTCTTTGTTATTTTGAATTGAACTTATTGGTTTTTTTCTATAGTAACCGGAAAAATTTGAGTTTTCAAGTATAATATCAAACTGCTCCATTTTTAAAATTTGAACTTCTTCATTTTATTTCTTTTAGTAATGGAAAAAATGATAGGTTTGTTATAAAACTCGAACCACTCATCTACTTTAATTTGAACTTCTGGTTTTATTTATAAATGAGAAAGACCCATCAAAATCCATTGGAATTGTTTGAACTTTTTTTTGTCATTTTCTTTGAACTCTCCATTTTATTAATTTTGAACTTTCAGAGTTAACAAGTCCATTTATACATGAACTTCTCGACAATATGTCCCGGATCGGCTCAAGTTTTATGCATTCTTATATATACAAAAAAGGAAAGGAAAATAGAAAAAACTGTTGCGTTCTTATGGACACCAGTAACACTTTTTGGGAGCACATTATTCCACTATAATTTATTGCATAATTTTGCCGCAAAAAATGGCATTTTGTTGTTGTTGTTGTCAACATCAAGTAGCATAACTTGATTTTTTTCTGATGGAATTATACTAATAGAACTGATGCAGGTTTTCTTGTTGAACTGCTAGTTAATGATGGAACAACACTTGAAACTCCTTGCATCACACTATGAACTTCTCCTCGGCCATCTTTATTCATTATCGTTCTTTTTCTTACAGAAACACACAAAATTTGCAACCAGGAACATGTGCAAATCGAACTTTTACACATTTTTCAATGAGAAATTTATTTTTAGATAGGAGCAATACATCTGTATATTGTGTCTTCTAGCAAGTAGGAAGATCAGATTTATTTCCTGTACACATGCAGTTTGTTCGGCCTGCTACCATCATTTTGTTTGACCTGCCATGAAAGCTTTGTTTGACCCGCCATAAACATCAAAAGGGCGTTTTCATTCTGTTGGCTAGAATTCAGCATAGAGGGCATAGCTAATGAGGTAACATCGATTGTTTTTTCTATAGGAAACCTCTTAGACATTTTGACGAACACTTACATGGCAGAGCACACGACAAGCCTAGCTTATGGATCGGGTCAACAGAAGAGCACGAATCTGGAGCAGAGTGATGGGGATGGAGTTCACTCACTGCCGTCCAAGGGGTGGGGTGCTCGCCTGTGACGCGTGCCCTCCAGCCACCCTCTCCGCTGCCGACGACGGTGCTGCGAGGCAACGCGACATGGGCAGCTGGGACACGCAGGGGGGGCGGCGGCACGCTGTGGGAGATGAGCCCATCGGTAGCATTTTCAACAACGGAGCCACGTGCATCGGTTTTAGGATGCCGGCCATCGACTGGGTTAGGAGGAGGCGGGAGCGGTTTCGCGTCGGAAGGACAGGGTAGAGACGCGGCAGAAGGATGCGAGGTTGGCGGCTCACCGGAAGGAGGCGGGGGCGGCCTCGCGCCAGAGGAGGTGGGGAGTGTAGCTCGCCAGAAGAAGGCGGGGCCGCCTCACCCGGGAGGTGGGGGGGTGGCGGCTCGCTGCCACGAGGGGTGGGCGGTGGCGCGCCGGGAGAAGGTGGGGGCGGCGGCATGCCGGAAGGAGGCGCGAGCAGCGACGCGCTGAGAGAAGGCAGGGTCAGCGGCGGCGGATTTGGAGAAGGTCGTGGATGGCCAATGGATCGGGGGAGTTGTGATGAGGTATGGGTAGTGGGTGTTCTTTTTTTAGACAAGACTAGTGGAGAAGTTCGAGGAGTTCGGGAACACCACCGCGGCTCCTATATAGGGCGTTGTGATCCAAATAACTATTCTAATCCTGGGATTAGAATAGTGTTGTTCTGTATGCAATCCCATCGCTGAACACACACGTCTTCTTAGCCGCAACCGTCTGTGTTATTATTGGTCTTCACACACATTTCTGATTATAGACATGTTTGCTACGTATCACACACATCTTGTTAAGTTGATCCGTTTCTGTTCTCATGTCTCAACGAAAACAGTTCATCCGAGTGAACCGCATGTCGTATATCGCACACACCTTCATCTGGCTGACCGTTTCTTTTGTGTTTCCTAATGACAAACAGTTCATTCGAGTGAACCGTATGCTGTATATGGCACACTCCTCCATCTGGCTGCCCGTTGCTTTTGTTCCTCCTCATCAGAAACAATTAATTGAACTGAATTGTATGCCCTGCATCGCACACGCAACTAAAATCTGAACCGTGTTTGATGGCTCCGCCATCGCAAATGTTTTGCACCTTTTTAATGGTTTTTTACACCACCGTTTGCGATTATGGCATCACACACAGTTTCATCGGAGGGTCTCTGATCACAATGTCTTGTTAGCAGCATCCTGCAATAGTGCTTGGTGACCCCCTGACCTACTTCTTCCTCCTATATATTCAAATATATTCCCTAACCTCTAGAAGCATCCACGAAAACACTATTCCACTGCCACAACCTTCTGTTCCCGTGAGATCCCATCTTGGAGCCTTTTCTAGCATCCTTCCAGAGGGGGATTCGACCACGGAGGGCATCTACATCAACTCTATTGCCCTTCTGATGAAGCGTGAGTAGTTTATCACAGACCTACGGGTCCATAGCTAGTAGCTAGATGGCTTCTTCTCTCTCTTTGATTCTCAATACCATGTTCTCCTCGATGTTCTTAGATATCTATCCGATGTAATCTTGTTTTGTGGTGTGTTTGTTGAGATCCGATGAATTGTGGATTTATGATCAGTTTATCTATGATATTATTTGAATCTTCTCTCAACTCTTATATGCATGATTTGATATCTTTGTAATTCTCTTCGAACTATCGGTTTGGTTTGGCTAGCTAGATTTGGTTTTTCTTGCAATAGGAGAAGTGCTCAGCTTTCGGTTCAATATTGTGGTGTCCTCACCTAGTGATTGTAGGGGTAGCGAGGCACATATTGTATTGTTTCCATCGAGGATAAAAAGATGGAGTTTACATCGTATTGCTTGAGTTTATTCCTCTACGTCATGTCATCTTACTTAAAGTGTTACTCTGTTCTTCATGAACTTAATACTCTAGATGCAGACAGGAGTCGGTCGATGTGTGGAGTAATAGTTGTAGATACAGGCAGGAGTCGGTCTACTTGACACAGACATGATGCCTATATTACATAATCATTGCCTTGGATATCGTCATAACTTTGCGCTTTTCTATCAATTACTCGACAGTAATTTGTTCACCCACCATATTATTTGCCTTCAAGAGAGAAGCCTCAAGTGAAACCTATGGCTACCGAGTCTATTTTCCATCATATTAGTTTCTGATCTACTATTTTGCAATCTTTTATTTTCAGACATATACAACCAAAAACCCAAAAATATGTTATCTTTTGTTTATTTTTATTTATCTATCTCTATAAGATCTCACTTATGCAAGTGACTGTGAAGGGATTGACAACCCCTTTATCGCGATGGGTGCAAGTGTTTGATTGTTTGTGCAGGTATTGGTGATTTGTGAATTCTTCCCGTACATGATTGATACCTTGGTTCTCAAACTGAGGGAAATACTTATCTCTATTTTGCTGCATCACCCTTTCCTCTTCAAGGGAAAAACCAACGCAAGCTCAAGAGGTAGCAGGAAGGATTTCTGGCGCCGTTGCCGGGGAGATCTATGCCAAGTCAAGACGTACCAAGTACCCGTCATAAACTCTCATCTCTTGCATTACATTATTCGCCATTTCCCTCTCGTTTTCCTCTCCCCCACTTCTAAAACTACTTTCGGAAAGATTTGCCTTTTCTTCGCCCCATTCATCTTTTCATTTGCATTTTGCTTGCTCAAGTGTTGGATTGCTTGCTTTGTCACGATGGCTCAAGATAATACCAAATTGTGTGACTTTTCCAATACTAATAACAATGATTTAATTAGTACTCCGATTGCTCCCGACACTAGTGTAGAATCTTATGAAATTATTGCTGCTTTGCCGAATCTTGTTATGAAAGATCAATTTTGTGGCCTTCCTAGTGAAGACGTCGCATCCCATCTGAAAAATTTCGTTGAGTTGTGTGATATGCAAAAGAAGAAATATGTGGAAAATTATATTGTTAAATTGAAGCTATTTCCTGAAGGAAATATGCTCTAGAGGCAATAATAAAGTTGTTATTTTATATTTCCTTAGTCATGATAAAGTTTTATTATTCATGCTAGAATTTTATTGATCGGAAACTTAAATACATGTGTGGATAAATAAACAAATACGGTGTCCCAAGTGAGCATCTACTAGACTAGCTCATTGATCAAAGATGGTTAAGGTTTCCTAACCACGGACATGTGTTGTCATTTGATAACGGGATCACATCATTAGGAGAATGATGTCATGGACAAGACCCATCCCTTAAGTTTAGCATAATGATCGTTCAGTTTATTGCTATTGCTTTCCTCATGTCAAATACATATTCCTTCGACTATGAGATTATGCGACTACCGGATATTAAAGGAATACCTTATGTGATATCAAACTTCACAGCGTAACTGGGTGATCATAAATATTCTCTATAGGTATCTTCGAAGGTGTTTGTTGAGTTGGCATAGATCGAGATTAGGATTTGTCACTCCGAGTATCAAAGAGGTATCTCTGGGACCTATCGGTAATACACAACATAAAGCTTGCAAGCATATGACTAAGGAGTTAGTCACGAAGTGATGTATTACGGAACGAGTAAAGAGACTTGCCGGTAATGAGATGGAACCAGGTATAGAGATACCGACGATCGAATCTCGGGCAAGTAACATACCGATGGACAAAGGGAATTACGTATGTTGTCATAACAGTTCAACCGATAAAGATCTTCGTAGAATATGTAGGAGCCAATATGGGCATCCAGGTTCCGCTGTTGGTTATTGAATGGAGACGTGTCTTGGTCATGTCTACATAGTTCTCGAACTCATAGGGTCCGCACGCTTAACGTCCGTTGACGATATTGTACTATATGAGTTATCTTGTTGGTGACGAATGTTGTTCGGAGTCCCATATGAGATCACGGACATGACAAGGAGCTCCGGAATGGTCCGGAGGTAAACATTGATATATATATATATATATATATATATATATATATATGATATGGTTGGGCTAAGGGGTAAAGCCCACAGGGCTTTACGTCGATGCAAAAGGAGTTTTGCGGAGGCCAGGGGGCCAAATGCCGGAGACCCTGGCGTCTGGCCCTGGGCCAGATGCCGAGGCCCAAGGCGTCTGGGCCAGACGCCAAGGATTGTGGCGTCTGGTCGTGGAAGTCTGAGAAGGACTCTTCCTTATGGGCAAAACCGACTTTGAGGAAGCTCTTTCTCCAAGTTACGACCCTAGGGCTCAACATATTAATAGAGGGGTAGGGCTAGCACCTGGAACACATCAAGAATCACCAAGCCGTGTGCCGGCAACCCCGTCCCCTCTAGTTTATCCTCCGTCATAGTTTCCGTTGTGCTTGGCGAAGCCCTGCGGAGATTGTTCTTCACCACCACCGTCACCACGCCGTCGTGCTGCCAGAACTCATCTACTACTTCGCCCGTCTTGCTGGATCAAGAAGGCGAGGACGTCATCAAGCTGAACGTGTTCTCAATGCGGAGGTGTCGTACGTTTAGTACTTGATCGGGACAGATCATGAAGGTGTACGACTACATCAACCACGTTGATAAAACGCTTCTGCTTAGCAATCTTCAAGGGTACGAAGATGTTCTCCCCCTCTCGTAGCTATGCATATCCATGGATAGATCATTGCGTGTGCATAGACTTTTTTTGTTTTCCATGCAACGTTCCCCAACATTTCCTTTCTCACTATGAGATCGTGCTAAAACTTGGTTCTCATCTTTGCGTAAAAATAGTATTGATTTATGGAATAAGTGTAAAGATGCTTTTATTTCCAAGTATTTTCCTCCCGCTATGATCATCTCCCTTAGGAATGATATTATGAATTTTAAGCAGATTGATCATGAACATGTTGCACAATCTTGGGAGAGGATGAAATTGATGATACGAAATTGCCCTACTCATGGTTTGAATGTGTGGATGATTATACAATTTTTTATGCCGGATTGAATTTTGCTTCTAGAAATCTTTTAGATTCGGATGCGGGAGGTACTTTTATGGAAATTACTTTAGGAGAAGCTACTAAACTCCTATATAACATTATGGTTAATTATTCGCAATGGCATACCGAAAGATCTTCCACTAGTAAAAAAGTGCATACGATTGAAGAGACTAATGTTTTGAGTGGAAAGATGGATGAACTTATGAAATTATTTGCTAGCAAGAGTAATACTATTGATCCTAATGATACGCCTTTGTCCACTTTGATTGAGAATAATAATGAACCTATGGATGTGAATTTTGTTGCTAGGAACAATTTTGGTAATAACGCGTATAGAGGTAACTTTAATCCTAGGTCGTTTCCTAGTAATTCCTCTAATAATTATGGTAATTCCTACAACAATTTTTATATAAATTATAATAAGATGCCCTCTAATTTTGAGAATAGTATTAAAGAATTTATGATTTCGCAAAAGAGTTTCAATGCTTTGGCTTAAGAAAAATTGCTTAAGATTGATGATTTGGCTAGGAGCGTGGATAGAATTTCTCTTGAGATTGATTCTTTGAAACTTAGATCTATTCCACCAAAGCATGATATTAATGAATCTCTAAAGGTTATGAGAACCTCCATTGATGAGTGCAAAGAAAGAACCATTAAGATGCATGCTAAGCGAGATTGGTTTGTAAAAACGTGTTCTTCTAGTTTTCATGAAAATAATGATGAAGATCTTAAAGTGATTGATGTGAATCCTATTGATTCTTTGTTTTCTAATATAAATCTTGATAAATATGGGACTGGAGATGAGTCAACTTTAGCTAGAAGGCGTCCCAATGATTCAGAGTTTATAGATCTTGATGGAAAAATTGATAAAAGTGGGGTTGGAGTGGTCAAAAATTTAAGTAGCAATGAACCCACTCTTTTGGATTTAAAGGATTTTAATTATGATAATTGTTATTTAATAGATTGTATTTCCTTGTTTCAATCCATGTTGAATTCTCCTCATGCTTATAATGAAAATAAAGCTTTTACTAAACATATTGTTGATGCTATGATGAAATCTTTTGAAAAAAAATCTTGAATTGGAAGTTTCTATTCCTAGAAAACTTTATGATGAGTGGGAATCTACTATTAAGATTAAGATTAAAGATTATGAGTGCCATGCTTTGTGTGATTTGGGTGCTAGCGTTTACACGATTCCAAAAACATTATGTGATGTGTTTCGTTTCCGTGAATTTGATGATTGTTCTTTAAATTTGCATCTTGCGGATTCCACTATTAAGAAACATATGGGAAGGATTAATGATGTTCTTATTGTTGCAAATAGGAATTATGTGCCCATAGATTTCATTGTTCTGGATATAGATTGCAATCCTACATGTCATATTATTCTTGGTAGACCTTTCCTTAGAACGATTGGTGCAATTACTGATATGAAAGAAGGAAACAATATATTTCAATTTCCATTATGGAAGGGCCTGGAACACTTTCCTAGAAAGAAAATTAAGTTGCCATATGAATCTATTATGAGAGCTACTTATGGATTGCATAACAAAGATGACAATACCTAGATCTATATTTTTTGTGCCTAGCTAGGGGTGTTAAACAATAGCGGTTGTTGGGAGACCCAGTTTTATTTTTTTGTTTTTTGTTTTTCTACTGATCTTGAATAAAATACACATTATTACCTTTGTAGTAATTGTGTTTTGGTGTTTTAATTAGTTTTTGTGCCAAGTAAGACCATTGGGATAGCTTACGATGATAGTTGATTTGATCTTGCTGAAAAATAGAAACTTTTGCACTCAGGAAAACAATTCTAATTTTTAACAAAAGCGCGATAAAATAATGATTCTTTATGCAGAAGATTAATATACAAATTGCCTCTATTTTCCTAATTTTTCATAATTTTGGAGTTATAGAATTATTCGAGAGTTACATATTACTACAGACTGTGCTGTTTTTGACAGATTCTGTTTTCTTTGTGTTGTTTTCTTATTTTGATCAATCTATGGGTAGTATTGGGGGGTATGAACCATGAAGGAGTTGGAATAAAGTAGATATTACACCAATATAAATAAAGAATGAGTTCTCAACAATACCATAAGTGGTGATTTATTTTCTTATACTAACGGATCTCATGAGATTTTCTGTTGAGTTTTGTGTTGTGAAGTTTTCAAGTTTTGGGTAAGGATTTGATGTACTATGGAATAAGGAGTGGAAAGAGCCTAAGCTTGGGGATGACCAAGGCACCCCAAGGTAATATTCAAGTACAACCAAGATCCTAAGCTTGGGGATGCCCGGAAGGCATCCCCTCTTTCGTCTTCGTCTATCGGTAACTTTACTTGAGGCTATATTTTTATTCACCATATGATATGTGTTTTGCTTGGAGCGTCTTGTATGATATGAGTCTTTGCTTTTTAGTTTGCCACAATCATCCATTCTTTACACACCTTTTTGAGAGGGACACACATGAATCGTGATTTATTAGAATACTCTATGTGCTTCACTTATATCTTTTGAGCTAGGCAATTTCGCTCTAGTGCTTCACTTATATCTTTTTAGAGCACGGCGGTGGTTTTATTTTATAGAAATTGTTGAACTCTCCTACTTCACTTATATTATTTTGAGAGTATTTCCAAAGAGCATGGTAATTTGCTTTGGTTATGAATTTAGTCCTAATATGATAGACATCCAAGAGGGATATACTAAAAACTTCCATATAAAGTGCATTGAATACTATGAGAAGTTTGATCCCTTATGATTGATATAAAGCTGGTGATATTAGAGTCATTCTAGTGAGTAATTGTGGATTGTAGAAATACTTGTGTTAAAGTTTGTGATTCCCGTAGCATGCACGTATGGTGAATCGTTATGTGATGAAGTCGGAGCATGATTTATTTATTGATTGTCTTCCTTATGAGTGGCGGTCGGGGACGAGCTATGGTCTTTTCCTACCAATCTATCCCCCTAGGAGCATGCACGTAGTACTTTGTTTTGATAACTAATAAGAGTTTTGCAATAAGTATGCGAGTTCTTTATGACTAATGTTGAGTACATGGATTATACGCACTCTCACCCTTCCACCAATGCTAGCCTCTCTAGTGCCACGCAACTTTCACCGGTACCATACACCCACCATATACCTTCCTCAAAAGAGCCACCATACCTACCTATTATGGCATTTCCATAGCCATTCTGAGATATATTGCCATGCAACTTTCCACCGTTCCACACACTTCATCATTGTCATATTGCTTTGCATGATCATGTAGTTTCCATCATGTTTGTGGAAAAGCCACCATTCATTTTTTTATACATGTTACTCTTGAGTCGTTGCACATCCCGGTACACCGCCGGAGGCATTCATATAGAGTCATATTTTGTTCTAGTATCAAGTTGTAATTCTGGAGTTGTAAGTAAATAAAAGTGTGATGATCATCATTATTAGAGCATTATCCCATGTGAGGAAAGGATGATGGAAGCTATGATTCCCCCACAAGTTAGGATGAGTCTCCATTCTTCACAAAAAATAAAAGAGGCCAAAGAAGCCCAACAAAAAAACAAAAAAATGAGAGAAAAGAGAGAAGGGGCAAGGTTACTATCATTTTTCCACACTTGTGCTTCGAAGTAGCACCATGATCTTCATGATAGAGAGTCTCCTATGTTGTCACTTTCATATACTAGTGGGAACTTTTCATTATAGAACTTGGCTTGTATATTCCAATGATGGGCTTCCTCAAATTGCCCTAGGTCTTCGTGAGCAAGCAAGTTTGATGCACACCCACTTAGTTTCTTTTTTAGATTTCATAAACTTATAGCTCTAGTGCATCCGTTGCATGGCAATCCCTACTCACTCACATTGATATCTATTAATGGACATCTCCATAGCCCGTTGATACGCCTAGTTGATGTGAGACTATCTCCTTCTTTTTATCTTCTCCACAACCACCATATTCTATTCCACCTATAGTGCTATGTCCATGGCTCACGCTCATGTATTGCGTGAAAGTTGAAAAGGTTTGGGAACATCAAAAGTATGAAATAATTGCTTGGCTTGTCATCGGGGTTGTGCATGATTTGATTATTTTGTGTGATGAAGATGGAGCATAGCGCAGACTATATGATTTTGTAGGGATAATTTTCTTTGGCCATGTTAGTTTTAGAAGACATAATTGCTTTGTTAGTATGCTTGATGTATTATAGTTTTTATGTCAATATTAACTTTTGTTTTGAATCCTATGGATCTGAACATTCATGCCACAATAAATAAAATTAGATGGATAAGTATGTTAGGTAGCATTCCACATCAAAAATTCTATTTTTATCATTTACCTACTCAAGGATGAGCAGGAATTAAGCTTGGGGATGCTTGATACGTCTCCAACGTATCTATAATTTTTTATTGTTCCATGCTCTTAGATTATCTGTTTTGGATATTTTTAATGCATTAATATGCTATTTTATATTATTTTTGGGACTAACCTGTTAACCTAGAGCCTAGTGCCAGTTTCTGTTTTTTCTTGTTTTTTTAGCTTCGCGGAGAAGGAATAGAAAACGGAGTCCATACAGAATAAAACCTTCGCGATGATTTTTCTTGGACCAGAAGACACCCAGTAGACTTGGAGATCAAGTCAGAAGAGCCATGAGGCGGCCACAAGGGTGGAGGGCACGCCCCCCTATGTTGTGGGCCCCTTGGTGACTCCCTGACCTACTTCTTACTCCTATATTTTCACATATATTCCCGAACCTCCAGAAGCATCCATGAAAACACTTTTCCACTGCCGCAACCTCCTGTTCCTGTGAGATCCCATTTTGGGGACATTTCCGGCATCCTGCGGAGAGGGATTCGATCATGAAGGGAATCTACATCAACTCTGTTGCCCTTCCGGTGAAGCATGAGTAGTTTATCATAGACCTACGGGTCCATATCTAGTAGCTAGATGGTTTCTTCTCTCTCTTTGATTCTCAATACCATGTTCTCCTTGATATTCTTGGAGATCTATCCGATGTAATCTAGTTTTGTGGTGTGTTTGTCGAGATCCGATGAATTTGTGGAGTTATGATCAGTTTATCTATGAATATTATTTGAATCTTCTCTCAAATATTATATGCATGATTTGGTATCTTTCAAATTCTCGTCGAACTATTGGTTTGGTTTGGTTTGGTTTGGTCAACTAGATTGGTTTTTCTTGGAATAGGAGAACTACTTAGCTTTGGGTTCAATCTTGCGGTGTCCTCAACCAGTGACAGTAGGGGTAGAGAGGCACATATTGTATTGTTGACCTCGAGGATATAAGGATGTAGTTTACATCATATTGCTTGAGTTTATTCCTCTACATCATGTCATCTTACTTAAAGCGTTACTCTGTTCTTCATGAACATAATACTCTAGATGCAGGTAGGAGTCGGTCGATGTGTGGAGTAATTGTAGTAGATACATGCAGGAGTCGGTCTACTTGACATAGACGTGATGCCTATATTACATAGTCATTGCCTTGGATATCGTCATAACTTTGCGCTTTTCTATCAATTGCTCGACAGTAATTTGTTCACCCACCGTATTATTTGCCTTCAAGAGAGAAGCCTCTAGTGAAACCTATGGCCCCCGAGTCTATTTTCCATCATATTAGTTTCCGATCTACTATTTTGCTATCTTTTATTTTCAGATCTATACAACCGAAAACCCAAAAATATTTTCTCTTTTGTTTAGTTTTATTTATCTATCTCTACTCCTAATGGAGCAGTTGGTAGTCTCGCTTCCAGGTTTTTTTTCGTCCCACCACTTTCGTCCTGGTTTTTTTCGTAGGTTAACCGTCGTAGATTTTTTTCGATGTTGGTTTCTTATTCACCGGTTTATTTACCCCTCAGCTCTTTCCTTGCAAATCAGCACTTTCCAAACGTGCATGCAATCACGGATCTAAATTTACTAACTTATCCAAATCAACCGATACCTTCCATTATTGCAAATTTCTTTAGGAAACAAATAATAGATTTTAAGGAAACAAATAAAAGATTTTAAAGATGCATCATACTTTACTAACAATCACTAAAAATCAAATCTAAATTAATTAACCTTACCTTAAATCACTCAATCACTTTAATTAGAAAACATTTTCTTTCCTAACTGCACCCCGCTTAGTGTGCAAATAACAATCCGAAGTAATTAGAGTCACATGATTGAATCCATTTATTTAGAGCGACATGATTGCGTTCCGGGATGGAGGCCATGATTTCGTCGAGGTCGTTGCTGCCTCCTACACTCAGGGTGTGTCGCCGAGATCGAGGCGAGCATGAGGAGCTGTGGCCACCGCCATGGTCACCCCATCGCAGGGGATGGAGCACGCCGTCGGCCTACAGCTTGTGGAGATCACTATTGCTCTTCAGGTCGCGTGGTGACCGGATCTTGCCGATGTGTCCCTCCCCGACGACCTCCTCTTTGCCCGGTTGGCTGGCATGGATCTCGCCACTACTGCCCTCAACTTCTCTGCCTCGAGCTCGACGGTCAGCCACCATGGATCCCCCAGCTGGAGGGTCACGTGAACCAGCCGTCCTCCCAAGCTGCAGCGGCGAGAATGTGACATGGCTCTCCGTACACGAAGAGTGGAGTTCGGTCAAGTACTTATATACTTGGCCTCTACTGCTGATCCATGTACATGGAGAAGAATAGGCAACCGCTCATTCATGCTTCGTTCCACTCCTTTGCGCTACATTACTGGAGGTGACATTTTTCTATCTCTCTATGTTGTAACAAGCCTGCTGCCTGCATAGTTAATTGATTTTTTATTTAAATTTATCACTGCTTAGTGCTTTGTTGCAATTGTTCACCCAAAATTCTTATATATAATCTGAGCGTATGTAGGCATACTTAGCTTTGCTATTCCATTTTTTTCTGGCGCATAGAAATAAGAGTATTGTCCAGGTTAGGTATTCAATTGAGTATGGTATTTGGATTGCTATCAGAATGTCTTTTCTATGCATGTGATTTCTCATATCTGATTATAATATTTGTGAAGTCGTGCATTGCACGTGCACTTGGAAGCGGGCCCGTGGCCCGCGCTGGACGGCGCCGACGCCGACCCGAACCACCTCGTCCGCGTATTCTTGGAGTTGTGGCTGGTCGATTTACATGAAATTAATTCCCTCAATTCTGGTGGCAAATATAATACACATAATCCATATTGTTATGCACTAACGTGTATGTGTGAAATAGATGGATTATGGTCCCGTACCCAATAAGAAGGATATGTGTGTGTGTTAGAGCGAGAGGGAGACGGGGATAGAGAGTGAGGAAGAGGGAGGGAGAGTGTGGTTCTGTGTGTGTGTGAAGATTTGATGGTAAAAAAAGTCGCCAATGTTGTAATATTGAACTCTTAAAGTTAATGTGGCCCCGTTGCAATGCACGGGCGTTCTTCTAGTCTCTATAAGATCTCACTGTTGCAAGTCACCGTGAAGGGATTGACAACCCCTTTATCGCGTTGGGTGCAAGTGTTTGATTTTTTGTGCAGGTATTGGTGATTTGTGCGTTCTTCTCCTACTGGATTGATACCTTGGTTCTCAAACCGAGGGAAATACTTATCTCTACTTTGTTGCATCACGCTTTCCTCTTCAAGGGAAAAACCAACACAAGCTCAAGAGGTAGCAAAGGGTCTGAATCTTATAGTTGTCGAGGACGGTGTAGAAGAAGTCTGAGAGGGACAGGACAAGCCCCGTGAAGATGCTTTGGAGGAAGAAGGGATAGACCGTCTGTGCTAAGGTCCTCTGCTCGTCGGAGCCGGCCCATATCACGGTCTCGCCCCACTTGTTGTCTTCGCTCGCAATCTGCGGTAGAACGGGGTCGAGATGCCCACCTCAGAGATGGAGGATGCGCCAAGTGCTGGAGAAGGATTGGAGGAGCTCGTGGCCTGGAACGCGGGCTTTGGCTTGCCGGGCGCCATTCATGGGGATGCCGATGTTGGAGAAGGAGAAGGAAGGGGGCGGAGTTGCGGTTGGATCTGGAGAAGCTTTCGGCTGATGGCTCTACGGTGGGCGCCAACGTTTTGCCAGCGCGGGCAGTTGCCGAGGCGACGTGAGGGAGTGGAGGCATCCGTGTTCCATCGAGCACCACATGTCATGCCGGGCCCGCGGGTGATTGGGGGCCCATGGCGCTTTGTCCTTCACTCCTTGGCTTCGCCTCGAAGCCAGCTCAAGCGCGCCTTGGGCCCAGGGGCTACTATTGGCGTTCTGGGATCGGGGGTACCCAGATCTGCCTGCCTGCGGCCCATGGCGTGGTTTCCATGATGGCCTGGTACGGCCTAGTTGTACGTCCCCTCAAGTCAATAACCTCGCGAGGGCCTCGGCCTTGCGTGGAGAGCGACACCAGGACCTCCCGAGGGGCAGTTCTCTGAGCCTGCCTCCCAATGAGAGGAGATTCCTATGTAGGTACCCAGCCTCACAAGGCTATCCCTGACGTAAGCCATGACGACCAAGGCCAGGCGGGCGCCAACGGGCGCGGAGGAGGAAAGTTTCCTCTTTGGTTCTAAGGAGGCAAGGATGAATGCGGGTTCCCAAGGAATCCCCCAAAGGTTTGTATTCCGGTGCAACAAGACCAAGACCACGAGCTCGGCAAGACAGATGTCACCGTTGAGCCCACCGTAGTGTCACGACTAGAAACTTTGCACACAAAGACCACCTTTCGTCAGGATTAGATGTACTTCTTGTCCCCTTTCAAATGGGTTGCTGTGGGATCCCTTCCCGCCTAACTTATGAGGGAAGAGGATCAGGGAAACTATGAATATAGGCTAGCTTCTACCATAAGAGAGGATTGGACCCATTCCACCCTCACTACTCGAGCCCTCGCGAGGTTGCTCATCCACTGTACTAGTTCATCCTCAACCTTCTCGTGAGGCCAATCCACCACAAAGTGGGAGTAGGGTTTTACACCGCAAGGTGGCACGAACCTGGGTAAACTACCATGTTCATTTTCTTCCCTACTCAGCATCCTCGATGAGGCTAGGCCGTAGAGTGGCGAGCTTGAGTTTAGGATATATAGGAGGAGATCTTCGCACATGCCCAGAGTTCGAACCTTATTGGGTCCGTGGAGCCCTGAATCCAGCACTAACAGTGTATGCAACTAATTGATCATGTTCGACATAGGAATGCAAGGTATGTTATTGGTTTGGAGAAGAGCAACAAAATATACTGTGTCCTGTTGTGTCGCTCCGTCGAATAGGATATGGGCAGACTGGGCGCCTCCTCTACTCATGCTTGTCTGTGCCCGCTAGAGCTGTGGCGAGTGACAAATGTTGTCCTCCGTGCTTTCTTAGCAGAAAAATATCTGGAACGGCCCAATCGGTCGTCAGATCGACCTCTATGGCAGGCGGGCCAGATGACGCCTTCCTTGTCGGCAGCTGGATGGAAAGGGTTCGGGATCCGAGTGTGTTAGAGGGAATACTTCCTCCTCGAGGTCCACCAGCATAACTCCCTGCGACACCGCTTCCCTCTCACGTTGCCTCCTTCGCCGGTTCCTCCAGGCGATGTTCTCCGTCTTGTAGGACGGAGGCCCACGGATGTGGCCAAGGCAACATCTGTGGCGGTGGTTGGGAATGACCTGGAGAAAATCTAGGGCGGTGGATGGGGGTTGGCGTCGCGGATGGGGGATAAGGGTGGATGACGGCTATGGCTCAGACACTAGAGGAGGGCGGTGGGTTTGGTGGACTCGGTCATTTTGGTGCAAAAGGTAGTGGGTCCAGCCTGTATGCCCAACGTAACGGACCTGTCCGGGCATGCCCGGGCCTCCTAATACCCGCCCCATATTTGGGATGGATATGAGAGATACCAGTCAACCTGGGCGTTTAGGGCCGGTATGAGGAGCCCGTCTGGGTCACAATTTTTTTCCCGGTCAGTGACTGGCCCATCCGTCCATGCGTATAGGGGGGTTTGGGGCACCCGACTATAGATGCTCTAAGGACGTGTAACACCCTCGATGCGACTATAGCTCCCACCTGTCGAGGCACGACTTAGAGACATAATCGCATTGAAGGCATATGTCGCAAGTTAGGCAATCTTCACAACATCCCATGTAATATAGATAATAAAAGGGGAGATAACATAGTTGGCTTACACTCGCCACGTCAATCAGATTACATAAATAGCATTACAACATCCAAACACTTATGGCCCGGCTACGGCGCCAAAATAAAAGATAACCCAACCTGCGACACGGTCCCGATCACCCCAACTGGGCACCACTACTGATCATCAGGGAAAGACACATAGTATCATTGAGAGTCCTCGTCGAACTCCCACTTGAGCTCGAGCGCGTCACCTGGAGCGGAATCATCAGGCCCTGCATCTGGTGTAATAGTAATCTGTGAGCCATAGGGACTCAGCAATCTCATACCCTCGCGATCAAGACTATTTAAGATTATAGGTAAGGCAAGGTAATTATGTGGAGCTGCAGCAAGCAACTAGCATGTACGGTGGCTATCCTGTTCGCAAAAGAGAGCGAGAAGAGAAGGGAAAGCACGAACGCATAACTAAAGAGGGCAAACCCGCGGCAAGCATTACTCCAACACCGTGTCCACTTCCCAGACTCCGCCGAGAAGAGGCCATCACGGTAACTCCCACGGTTGATTCATTTTAATTAAGTTAAGGTTCGAGTTATCTACAACCGGACATTAACAAATTCCCATCTGCCCATAACCGCGGGCACGGCTTTCGAAAGTTCAAATCCCTGCAGGGGAGTCCCAACTTAGCCCATGACAAGCTCTCACGGTCAACAAAGGAATAGACCTCCTCCCGAGACGTTCCGATCAGACTCGGTATCTCGGTTCTACAAGACACTTCGACAGGTTAAAACAAATCCAGCAACACCGCCCGAATGTGCCGACAAATCCCGATAGGAGCTGCACATATCTTGTTCTCAGGGCACACTCAGATAAGCAATCCGTACAACTAAAACCAGCCCTCGAGTTTCCCCGAGGTGGCGCTGCAAGGGGCTCTAGGTTGGACCAACACTCAGAGGAGCACTGGCCCAGGGGGGTTAAATAAGATGACCCTCGGGCTCCGGAAACCCAGGGAAAAAGAGGCTAGGTGGAAAATGGTAAAACCAAGCTTGGGCATTGCTGGAAAAGCTTTAATCAAGGCGAACTATCAAGGGGTTCCCATTATAACCCAACCGCATAAGGAACGCAAAATCCGGGAACATACCACCGATATGACGGAAACTAGGGCGGCAAGAGTGGAACAAAACACTAGGCGAGAGGCCGAGCCTTCCACCCTTTACCAAGTATATAGATGCATTAAGATAACATGGCAATATAATGATATCCCAACAAGTAAATAATGTTCCAACAAGGAACAGTCTCCAATCTTCACCTGGAACTAGCAACGCTATAAGGGGGGCTGAGCAAAGCGGTAACATAGCCAAACAACGGTTTGCTAGGACATGGTGGGTTAGAGGCTGAACATGGCAATTTGGGAGGCTTGAAAGCAAGTGGTAGGCATCATAGCATGGCATAGCAAAAGAGCGAGCATCTATCAAAGCAAAGATAGTAGTGATTTCGAGGGTATGTCATCTTGCCTGCAAAGTTGTCAGAGTTGACTGGATCCTTGAAAGCAGACTCAACAGGCTCCTCGTTAGCGAACTCGTCTCCTGGCTCTACCCAAACAAGACAAACAAGGAAACGGAGCACAATCAACCATGTGTAAACTCAAACAACATGATGCAAAGACGGTATGCTATGCGGGATGCGATGCGGGATGCATATGCAAGATTTGACAAGGATTGCATGAACCTGGCCTCAACTTGGAAAACCAAGTGTGCCACTGGAAAGATGAGATGAAATCGCTTAAAAACGATATAAAGAACGCCGGAATCGGAGTTACGGTTTGGAAATGGCAAGCAATTCAAATATGACCACGTTCTGCGATTTACAGCAAGTAGCCATCTAAATGCAATGAGATGAACATGCTACAGCACCCAAACATGGCATAAAAATACATGGAAGGAATCCATTCATGATGCTTAACAAAAGTCTAGCACTGAGCTACGGCCAAATCATCCATTAACAAGTTCAAACAAGCATGGAAAAAATGCATTTGACAAACAGATTTCAGACTTAGTGAAATTGACACTTGTCTGGAATTTCAGATCAGATAGCACACTTCGGAGCAACAAAACTACATGCTACAGGACCTGAACATGGAAAAGTAAAGCATGGCATGGAGCTACTCAAAGAGCTTAACAAAAGTCCCTTAGTGACCTTGAGCCAAAAGGGATCAGAAAATACAATTGCAAGCCTGTAAACATGGCAAAAACATAATCAGTTCTCAGACTTGGTGAAAACTGAAGCATGCTGAAAACAGATATCAAGTAGGCATGTTTACGAGCTCGATGCACTCACTACAGAGCAAGTCATGATAAGCTAAGAATACACCCATCAGGAATACACAAAATTCAAGCTAGACGTGGCAAGAACAATAACATAGCATGCACGGATCAACTACAACATCCTCGGCAAAATCGCTAACAAGTAGACAATCTGCCCAGATTCACGAAATGACAAAAGTAGAGCTCGATTGACTCAAGCTAGGGTGCTCCATAATTGCAAACAAAGACATGGATGGATAGAGCACTACACGATTAACAAAACATCCTTACTGATCATCCTCAAAAGAGGCACGGATCACTAGGAAACAACATGAACATATGGCCATATGAGATAAACAGCTCAAGGACTTAGTGGAAATGCTAAGTCCCTGAAATCAGCATTACCAAGTGCCTCACTTTGCAAGCTTGTGCTAGTCACCACACACATCACAAAAATACATGGGTTGCACCTCCGGAAAGATGGCAAAACCCTTAACAAAACACATGTAGAACTCATGGGCATATCATGCACACAATAATCATGGCAAAAATGACAAATAGCTAAATGGAGCAGCAGATCTGAAAAATAACTCAAGTAGCACTCTATTAACAGCATTTCGGGCATCACGATGACCTCAAATGAAAATAATGCAATGGAATGAAATGATGTGCTCTCTGAGACGAACATTTTAATATGCTATATGCCAAAAACGGAGATACGGATGCAAAGTTACAATGCGATGAACAAGGGCATATGAACTAGGGTTTCGGGAGAAAGTCAACCCGCGGTGGATCTGGATCTCAGATCTGGCACTGTAGCAGCTCGGCGTGCTACTGTTCACCGGTTGACCCCGAGGTTGCCAGAGGCTCGCCAGACTCCGGCAAAGTGGTGAGGGCGCGGGGGAGGCAGGAAGAGGCTGGAGATGCCCGGGTCCGGCCCGGGACGGCGCTGCGGCGAGGTGGAGAAGGCCGGGCGGCGAGGAGGCGAACCGGGGCGGCGGAGGCAGCACGGCGACTCGCCGGCGTTGACTGCGAGACGGCGGCGGGGCACGCACCGGCGCGGGAGGCGGCGAGCGAGGGAGGATCCGGCGGCGGGGAAGAAGCAGGCGGGCGGCGGCGGACGAAGCTGGGCCGCGGGGGCCTCCCGCGGGCTCGGGCGGGCCAGCGCGGCGGCGGTGATGTAGGCGCCCGCCCGGGACAGGTGGCAGCATGGGATTGGTCGGTGGCGGCGGCGGACAACGTCCGGCGGCGACGGAGGAGATATTTTTTTAGGGTTTCGAGGAGGGGATCCGAGATTTGGAAAGGGGAAGGTATATATAGGCATAGAGGGAGCTAGGAGAGTCCAAATGAGGTGCGGTTTTCGGCCACGCGATCGTGATCGAACGCTCTAGATGATGGAGAAGGTTTAGGTGGGTTTTGGGCCAACTTGGAGGGGTGTTGGGCTGCAACACACACGAGTCCTTCTCGGTCCCTCGGTTAACCGTTGGAGTATCAAACGAAGTCCAAATGATACGAAACTTGACATGCGGTCTACCGGTAGTAAACCAAGGCCACTTGGCAAGTCTCGGTCCAATCCGGAAATGTTTAATCCCCACACACGAAAGAAAGGTAGAAATGGCCACCGGAGGAGAACGAAGCGCCGGAATGCAAAACGGACAACGGGGAAAATGCTCGAATGCATGAGATGAACACGTATGCAAATGCAATGCACATGATGGTATGATATGAGATGCATGACAACGATAACAACACACGGAGACAAAGACCCGAACCCGAGAAAATAAAATAACTTCACACTGGAAACGGCAAGAGTTGGAATACATGTTGGGTAAATCATATTCGGGGTGTTACAGGACGTGAGATGGATATTCATTTCTTTATTTCCACTCTATATAGTGTTTGTTTATGGTCGGCAACGTGCTACCTTGCCAAGTTCTAAGGAGAACTCCAACCAGCCGACGTAAACGGTTGGCAGGAGGCGCACTGTTTGGCCGTGTCCGCCCAAATTTGGCTGGTGCGCCTGTCGTGGACTTAACACGGCAGATGCCCTAGCAAAAGGACTTAGGTGTGGAGCCATCGCACCTAGGTCAGCTTGAAGGGGTTAAACGGGACAAAGGACACAAAGAGTTTACCCAGGTTCGACCCCTCTCAACAAGGTAAAAGCCTACTCCTACTTTAGGTTGTACTGCTTGAGTTTCAATTACTAGGGAGCGAATAGGCTTGACCTAGTTATCGATCAATTGTTTCTTGAGTTAACCCACCGCCGGGTCACCCCTTTATATAAAGGTTGATGCCCGGCGGCTAACAGAATCCCGGCCGTCTCAGACACAACGTGTCTGGCTCGGTAACTAACTAAGCTTGCCTTACAATACAAGTTAAACATATGGCAGCTCACACCCATGGGCCTCAAGTCGTCCCCGGGTCTTGGGCCTTCAATAAGCTTTCTATATGAACCACCATCTTCATCTCTTCTTGGGACTCTTCATCTGAAGCCGCTAGTGGCATGATCCGGCCCCTCCTGGGTAGGTCATATCCAATAGTTATATCCCCAACATTAGGCCCCAGGTTGATTTGAACTTGTCCGCATCAATCTTCAGCACATGAACTAGCAGAATCTTCCATCACTAATCCCTTACCAATTCATTATGACCCGCCAAGACGTCATCTCGCATTAACTTCATACGCTGTCCTGAAAATCGAGGCGTTCGCGTATCCACATAATCATTTTCTCGGCCTCCTCGATTCTAGCGCATGCCATTTATCCATCTCATTATAAATAGGGATAGGGGCCCTTTTCATTTTTTTCACCCTTGCCCCCTCGTCTTCGTCTTCCTCCTCACAACGCCCCCGCGCGCCCGAGCTCCGCCGCGGTCGGCCTTCGTCAACTGCCTCAACTCCGGCCGCTGCATCAACCAGAATGGACTAGAGAACTGTTGTCGGATTTCGGGTTCCGGCAGACCCTTAAGGTTTGAACTCTGGGGTGCGCACAGAGATATTTCCCCTACCGACTCGCGCTTCTATGGCTTGCAAGAAATCTCGGTCGGAAAGAAGAACACACAAAGGACACGAGGTTTATACTGGTTCGGGCCACCGATGTGGTGTAATACCCTACTCCAGTGTGTGGTGTGGTGGATTGCCTCAGGGGCTGATGATGAACAATACAGGGGGAAGAACGGCCTCGCGAGAGGTGTTCTTGAGCTGGTGTGGTGTGTTCTACTTGGTCCAGATCTCTCTCTCTCTCTCTTTCTCTTTTCTCTTTTCTCTTCCTTTTCTCACTTCTCTCTTCTTTTTTCTCGCCTCTCTCTTCCCCCCTTTTTCTCTTCGGGGGCTAGTCCTATTTATAGAGGCCTTGGTCCTCTTCTCAAATAATGAGCGGGAAGGGACCAGACAATTGGCCATTTTGAAGGGCAACATCTAGTACAAGTTATCCTGACCAAAGGTGGTCTTCGGCTGCCAAAAGCACTGGTGATGACGCCGTCTTGGGCTCCATGGTGACCTCCGTCCTGCCACTCTGCTGGTCTTGGTCTCATTGCACCGGAATGGTAACCTTTGCTCGATGCCTTGGACTGTGCTTGTTCCCTTTGCACCGAAGGGGAAACAAGGACACTGCACAGGCCAGCGCCCGCCTCATCTCGATCGTCATGGCTCGCGTCACGGGCTCCTCGCGAGGTGCCCCTGCCTTGATCTCTCCGCCTCCTCGCGAGCCTGCTTGATGAGGCTGCTCCCGAGGAAGCCTCCTGTCGTCTGCCCTGCAAGGCTTGGCCCCTTGCGAGGATCTTGAGCTTGAGCTGATGAAGCTGGGCTGCATTGGGCCCCCACTCGATCCACGCCGCAGGCAGGCAAGTCTAGGGACCCCCGTTCCCAGAACGCCGACAGTAGCCCCCGGGCCCAAGGCGCGCCCAGGCTTGGCTTAGCAGAGAAGCGAAGAGGCAAGCGTGAAGCACCGCAGGCCCCAATAGCCTGCGGCCTTGGGCGCCACGTGGCAATTGATTGGACGCGGGCGTCTGTGCTTCCCCATGATGCCTTGTTACACGCCTGACTAATCGGACCCGTAGTTGCACACAGTTGTTCCCCTTTTCCGCTGCTCGCTCGCCTCCTACCTTTCCTTCTTCTTCGAGCTCCAACCTCCACTCCCAATCCGGCTCGAGCTCTTCCCTCTTTCCATCGCCCTGGCGCCAATGAAGAAAGGAAAGGGAAAGATGCCCGCGCCTTCGCCCCGCTCACCTCCGGTGGTGGCCCCCGCCGTTGATCGGTCGATCATACCCAATCCAGAAGCCTTGAACAAGGTCCGCTCTGCCCTTGCCACTATCTTCAACGAGTGCGGCAGGACCACAGTCTGGCCTGCGTCACATGCCTCCCTTGATAGGATCGTCACGGAGGTCCGATTCTTCGCCGATGCCCTGTGGGCGGGTCTGGTTCCCCTCTTTTCCACTTTCTTCAATGCGGTGCTCTCCCATTATCAGATCCGCATGATGCACCTCGGGCTCGAGTCCATTACCCTTCTGGCTGTCTTTTCTTTTGTTTGCGAGGCAATGGTAGGCATTCCTCCTCCGTTGCCCTGCTGCGCCACTTTCTTTTCTTTGCGCTTGAGTGACCCCACTCAGTGCTCAGGGTGCATGGGCTTCTTCGCCGTGCCAGAGACGGCCGCTTCAGGGATCGACTTCGACCTTCCTCCTTCTGAGGCCAGGTTCAGAGAGCGGTGGCTGTAAGTGGACGTTGGAGTGCCCAACCCTCTGCTCTCGCACCCGACCTCGCCTGATGTTCCCCGCTCGGGCTGGGACCATGAGATGCTCGCGAGCCCCCGGCTCGCCTTCGTTTGGCGCCGCTTCCAGAGTTTGAGGGCGCTCAATGTGACTACACCCAAGGTGATGAAGGAGTTCCTTCAATGCCGCATTGCTCCTCTCCAGCGCCACTCTCGCCGGATGTGGGACTTTGCGGGGCACAGAGACCGCATGCGACTTCAGGAGGAGGACTTGGCGCCTGAAGTGCTGCAGATGGTGCTCAGGGTCTTGACTGGCGATCCTTCCCCAAGCAGCCTTCGGTGTGATGGTGCCCTTTTGTATCTTTGCTCTGGCAGGGCCGATTTTGTGAGGCAGATGCCCAGCTTCGACGAGTGGGGGCTGCGCCCGGCTGGCTTCACGGGGCCCCGCGAGAACCCAGCCGATGTGGTTGCTCCCCCTGTCGTCCACAGTGGTCCTTCCTTGGGTAATAGAGCGGGGAGACGAGAACCGGCGGGAGCTGAGGCGACTGATGCCGAGGTGCCGATGCCGCAAGAAGCCCTGAAGGCGGCGCCTCCCTAGGCCTGCCCTGGAGCGGCGGCTGGCGCGAAGTTGCGGCCCTCGGCTCTTGAGGCCGGGGCTCCCGAGGCCCTGGCCGTTCCTCGCGAGGCGACGCCTGATGGCGTCCCCCAGGCTGGCTCCTTTGGCGCTGATCATCTTGACGCTTCTTCCGCGCCCCAGGCCGACCCCTGCGTCGGGCGCTTAGGTCGGTTCTGTGTAGATTTCGAGGCCCTCCGCAAGAGGAAGGAGGCCTTGGGTGGCGATGACCGCCCTTGCCACTTGTTGAAGCGCAGGAAGTACTTCACCATGGACGAGTAAGTCCTCTTCTTTCTCTGCTCATTTAGTTTACTATCCCTGCGGCTGATTGTAGCCTTTCAGGCCCCGTCCTACCAAATTTGTCGAGTCGGCCGGGGAGCCAGCCCCCAAAGATTCGCCTTCTCCGCTGGTTCTGGGCGCGCCGAGCTCGAGCGGCACCCCCGCCGCTGGACCGGTCGGTGGAGTGGTCCATTCCACCGGGCACCTTGAGCCTACGCGCTCGCTGTCCTTTCTTCATGAATCCTCCTGGGGCATATCCGGCTTGCCCCGCGTTCCTCCTATGATCATAGAGGGTGAATGGTTGAAGTCTGCCTTCAGCTCCTCCTCCGTTGGTGGACTGATGCCAAGCTGGATTCCCAGATGGGTCCATTCAGCGATGGCTAGAGCGCCAGCCCCCAGCCCCGCGCCGGGAGGGGGCATGCCGCCTCGGGGCCCTCTGCATACTCTGGTGGAAGAGGGTGATGCGGAAGACGTGTTGAGGCGCGCTCGGGAGCGTCACGCCCTTCGCCAAGAGTTCCTCCAGGGGCGGCGGATGCGGTGAGCCGGATCGGGGCAGAGCTTGCTGGCGAGGATGCACGCCTTGAGGCTGAAGGTTTGCGCCTTGCTGAGGAGAGGCGCAAACTGAAGGTAGCTGTCGCCCTCGCGCGTCACCAACGTAATCTTGACAACACGAAGGCTGAAGCGTCGCTGGTGGCTTTGCGGGAGGCCTGCTCCCAGGCTGTTGAGGAGGCTCGGGAAGCAGACCATCGGTGTAGAGATGCGGAGGACCATGCATGGAGCTCCAAGCCTGGAGCAACTCCCTAGAGCAGTAGGTGGAACTGCGCCAAGCGGCCCTTGAGTCGCTGAAGGGGGCCTCCATCGACCGGGCGGAGCTGCTGAAGCGCGAGGAGGCGCTGACGCTGGAGGCCACCGAGCCCAACCTTGAGCGTGAGTGGTTGGAGACGAGGGAGCGCCTGGTGGCTCAGGCGGAGGATGACGTTGCTACGCGCGAAGTCCGGGCCCAGGAAGAGGTCGACCGCCGCGTGGCGGAAGCTCGCTCGGCCTTCGAGCGCGAATATGAAGCGAGCTTGGAGCTGATCAAGGCCGAGGCTGAGGGTAGGACTGCGGCCCTTAGGGCCAGACTGGCTGAAGTGACGCAGCGTGCGGACTCATCCGCAGCCGCCCTTGGCATAGCGCAGGCGGAGCTGGCCTCTTCCCGGGCCAAGCTGCTTCTTCTCCAACAAAGGGTTGATGACGCTGAGGCCATCGCGCAGCGAAATGAGGACAAGATCCGTCAGCGGCATGTTCTGGAAACACGTGCATGCCCCCATGTTTCGAACGCTCAGGGAGAGGGCTAACACAGCTTTGGGCAACATTTGCGAGGCTGCCGCTAAGGAGCCGCATGAGGCCAGCTACGTCGGCAACCTCCACTTTTTCACCGACGTGGTGACGCTTCTGGAGAACCGTTCCGAGAGGTCCCGTTGGCTTGTCGAAGAGGGAAGCCGAGCCTTGCTCGGGCGTGCCTTCTGCCATGTCTTCAGCTATCTGCAGGGCAGGGACCCCCACTTCGACTTCGACGCTGCCATCACACCCGTGCCCATAGCCGTCCGGGGCGACCTGGCGCAATGGGTGGAGGACAACGTGGACGACCTCGTCAGGGCCTTTGCGTCTGACGATGACGGCATGATCGTGGCCGCCAATGAAGGCGGCGTTGTGGACGAGCCTGGCGCTGTCGGAGGTGTTGGCGGTGGCGGCGATGATGTCAGCGACGCCAGTGATGCCTCCGGGGGTGCCCCAGAGGATGCAGTGAGTGATATGTCTGACTGACCGTATGTCGCTGCTGTTTACCTTGCACGAAGAAGGTTCGGGCTCGGCCCTGAAGAATGTAAGAGCATTTTGGGAGGGGAGGCCCCTCATGTAAAGGTTTGCGATCAGTACCCTGGTAAACACAACGTTGCGTGTGAGCTTAGCTGCTAGGCCAGTGATGGGTCAGCTGACTTGTTTACCTTTCGACTCCGACGAGTCTCGAGCAGGCCTGCGGGGGCCGCCGCGCCTCGAGTGTCTTCTGATTATCCTGTTGATCTTGCGATGAGAACCTCCGGAGAGGGTGCGGTGGCAGCGGTCCCGTCTATAGACGTGCCTGGCCCGGCCCGGCTCGCGAGGGGCTCGTGAGGGGGGGGGGGCAGCCAACGCTAACTTTGGACGCAAAGCCGAAATCAGAACACGAGAGATTGCTCGAACGAGACTAAACACCCCTTCCCCAAACACACGCAAGTCTCGAGCTCAAATCCAACTTAAATCCAAATCGAAGAAACTTGTCAACAAGGAAGAAGCGAAACGCAAAAGGCCGCGCCCGGCACCTAGTCTAGTCTTCGATGTCTTCTCACTAGCGCGGAGCTAAGTGCTGCCACTGGGCGTGGGCGGGAGCCCCCGAGGCCCGAGGGCGGCTCTTCGGAAACTCCGGGGCATGTACAACCCCACTCATTATTACGTGAGAGTGTCACGGGCGGCGAGCTTCACAGGCACTAGGCCTTCTTCACAGGTACAGGCCTTGCTTCATATCGCCTGACGAAGGCCCCGCCTTGCGCCTCACTCTACCGCCATTGACGGCGGCTGAAGACCAAGGATGACGCCAATGGGGTAGAGCTGTCGCCAGTGGTTCCCCCGACGACCACGGGTCCTCTGCTGGGGGCAGGCCCTGGGGCACCTCCCCGGCAGAGGGCCTACCTCCTGAGAGCGCCTTGCTCCGACCGCCGCGGGGGCGAACCCGGATCTCGGCCCCTCTCCTACAGCCCCCTGTGCCCTCCTCATGAGGGATAGGAGGCTGCAGCATTGGGGCAGCCATCTGCTACGACGACCTATATCTCCTGCGACCCATGGTTAGCATAAGCATGCTCCTGAGAAATGAGTGGTACCCGATAGTTGCTGCCGCTGATGCGGTTGTCGAGGCTCTCTTGGGGTTCCTGAAAGAGCTCAGCTTCTGGCGCCTCCTCGCCCCAGCCTGGCCCGAGGAATGAGCCATGATCTTCTTCCAGTGCGCACCCCTGATCCACCATGCGGGGCACATAAGCTTCTGGGGCCACCGCCCCGTGGGCCTCGCCGTAGTGCCCCGCATATCACGCAGTGCGCCTTGCAGCGTCGTCTTGGGGGTGATGGCGCGGCGGTCCGCCGAAGCCGAAGGCCGCGGCATGCACCCCTTCGCTGGTCGGAGATGGGGCCAGCGCGACTTGTCGCCCGGTGTCGACGGAGGCGTTGGCGCTAAACAGGGCCTGGAGACCGCTTGAAGTTGCGTGAGCACGTATAATGCCGCCATACGGCCCGCCCTGGATCTGGGGCGGCAGCTAGACGCAGAAAGGAGGTGCTCCAGAGGCGGCGGTGTCCAGGAGCTCGGCTACTCGCTCCAACAACACATCGTGGCCGCTCTCCAGCAGTCGGCACCGTAGCAGCTCTCGGGCCACCGTGAGCGCGGCCCTGGAGTTCACCTATTCCCGTTGGGTGTGCGGCACTGTGGCCGCGGCATGGTTTGAGGCCCTTGCTGCGGCCCACACCTGCCGTGGTGTGAGGGCAGGCGGCGTCTGCCCGCGTCGCCCATGCCCCGCAGTGCCCTGCGGAGCGCGGGCTGCCTGAGGTGCAAGGTTGAGGTCGCCCTGAGCTGGCGACACGGCGTGGGCAGGCCATGCTGCCTAGCGGTCGGTGTTGGCAGCCGGGTCGCTTGACATCTGAACGGCGAGGCGACGGAACGCGACACGGAGGAAGAAGGATTCCGGCGCACCCCTACCTGGCGCGCCAAATGTCGGATTTCAGGTTCCGACAGACCCTAAAGTTCGAACTCTGGGGTGCGCACGGAGATCTTTCCCCTACCGACTCACGCTTCTATGGCTCACAAGGAATCTCGGCCGGAAAGAAGAACACACAAAGGACACAAGGTTTATACTGGTTCAGGCCACCGATGTGGTGTAATACCCTACTCCAGTGTGTGGTGTGGTGGATTGCCTCAAGGGCTGATGATGAACAATACAGGGGGAAGAACGACCTCGCGAGAGGTGTTCTTGAGCTGGTGCGGTGTGTTCTACTTGGTCCGGATCTCTCTCTCTCTCTCTCTCTCTCTTTCTCTTTTCTCTTTTCTCTTTTCTCTTCTTTTTATCCCTTCTCTCTTCTTTTTTCTCGCCTCTCTCTTCCCCCCTTTTTCTCTTCGGGGGCTAGTCCTATTTATGGAGGCCCTGGTCCTCTTCCCAAATAATGAGTGGTAAGGGCGCCAACAATTGGCCATTTTGAAGGGGAACATCTAGTACAAGTTATCCTGACCAAAGGTGGTCTTTGGCTGCCAAAAGCACTGGTGATGACGCCGTCTTGGGCTCCATGGTGACCTCCGTCCTGCCGCTCTGCTGGTCTTGGTCTCGTTGCACCGGAATGGTAACCTTTGTCCGATGCCTTGGACTGTGCTTGTTCCCTTTGCACTGAAGGGGAAACAAGGACACTGCACAGGCCGGCGCCGCCTGGCGCCCGCCTAATCTCGATCGTCATGGCTTGCGTCACGGGCTCCTCGCGAGGTGCCCTTGCCTTGATCTCTCCGCCTCCTCGCGAGCCTACCTGATGAGGCTGCTCCTGAGGAAGCCTCCTGTCGTCCGCCCTGCAAGGCTTGGCCCCTTGCGAGGGTCTTGAGCTTGAGCTGATGAAGCTGGGCCGCACTGGGCCCCCACTCGAGCCACGCCGCAGGCTGCAGGCAGGCAAGTCTGGGGACCCCCGTTCCCAGAACGTCGACAACCGTGGCGCACCTCCGCTGTTCAACAGCATCAGTAAGTACCCCCCCCCCATTCCTCGTAGCAGATCTCCATTAGGGTTTACCCAGTTCTTCAGAGTTCTTCTATGTTCTTCTTTAGATCACGTAGTTGAATCTGAACATGATATTGAAGACGTGCGGTAGTAGCTTAGCATCCCTTTTCCAATCTCAGTAGATACTTTTTCTGTATAAGATCCATCCGAACACATGAGTTCTTCCACTGCCTTCACTTTAGGTCTAGAATTTATTTTATTTTCTGAACTCATGCAGATCCAAAATCCTATCAACAATCTGTGGAATTTGTTCGTCCATTACTTGGCAAAAATTCACTTTCAGATCTGTCACATTGCGATCATACGGGCGGCTTATATGATAAACCATAACCCGCCATATAGCATTAGTCCCCTTGTTAAGCCGCCAAAATGCGCTCATAATTTGCGTAACCCGGCATCACCTTCCGGATTAATCATGTCAACCGTTGTAGTACTTACTTTTTGATCATTAGCCGGCTTACTCAGCATAGTCTTAAATCGGCAATCTTTTCTTTCTAGGCCTTCATCCTCAAAATGACCAAGACTGTTACTTGATGCAACTGGGATGTCTCCCAGGTTACCGAGGAAACTCTGAACGAGTATGTTAAAATGGGCGTTTTAGCAAAAAAAGATGATATCCATTGGAGGGTTCTAGACATAGAAATCCCTCCTAAGCCCAAGGAAGGTGAAGTGATTGTCTTTACTGATCATCTTCTCCGGGGTTTTACCCCACCCGGCTCATAGTTTTTCCGTGATGTACTGCACTTCTTCCAGGTTCATCCCCAAGTCGTCGGTCCCAACTCCATCTCAAAAATTTGTAACTTTCAAGTGTTTGGTGAAGTATACCATCAACAGGAGCCCACTGTAGGGCTGTTCAGGGAATTCTATTACCTGAACCGGCAGACCAATCTAGCAGATGGACCCAGCCTAGAGTTAGGTGGTATTTCAATTCAGAGGAGGAAAGAATCCACCTTTCCAGCCGCCATTTGCCTAGTCACCCTAAGGACTGGAACCAAACATGGTTTTACTGCCAAGATACCTCTCCAGAAGGGGAAAATCCTCTGTTGGGTTATCGTGAAAACCAGCTTAGCAACAGGCAGCACCTCCCGGAACAGATCAACGTAGAAGAGCGGGCCAAATATATGCCCATTTTTTCAAAGATCAGAGCCTTAATGGCTAATGGCTTGACTGGTATCGATCTAGTTCGATGCTGGGTCGCATGGAGAATTCTGCCCTTAAGCCACCGCCCCGGCTTAATGTGTGAGTATATTGGAAACATCAAAGACCCTCAGCGCCACTATTAGATTGAACTGACTGATGAAGACATCAATGATACGACAAAGACTCTGCTAAACGAGAGTTTGGAACATTGCAGGAAGACCAGCTTAGGCCCTTTTTGTACCCTTAACAAACCTCCAGCTGTAAGTATTTGGAACAACTTTCGGTTTACTCAGTTCTTCACTTAAAAATTGCCTTCTTAATCATTTTAATTTCTGCAAGCCGATTCTCCTTTTTGGAACAAGAAGCTGCAAGACAAGCCAGCCAAGAAGACCTAGACAAAGAACAAGGCTCAGAAAAAGCCTGCCAAGAAGAAGACCACCCCCGCTGAGTTATTTAACTTGGATGATGATGAGTCGGAGGTAGAACTTAACTCCCTTGGCTCATTGTTTGTACATCTTATTGACACTAAAAACTCTCAGGATGATGCGGAACGAAGCCAAGCAGACGGTGAAGAGGTAACTATCCTTTCCTATGACTCTGAACCTCTGATTAGACCGAAAGTGCGTCGGGCGAGCCGAAAAGTAAGGTTTTCTCACCCTTTAGCTTACTTGGATCCCAACTTTGTTTTGAAGAAACAACAACATGAATCTCATGGCACAACTAGGAACAGCGGCGGTGGGATACTATCTTCCGGCTTACCCAACACATCGGTTCCTCGCAAGCGCCAAGCAGAGGTTTCACAAATTTCCGACTTAGCTTTTCCAAAGGCGGGTCTTTTTCGACAACCTCTTAACCCTTCTGATTCACACTCAAGGAACCTCTCACTCTTCTTCTGGCGACTCGACTGGGACTCCGGTCCCTCTTTTCAAGACTGTCCTTGGGTAAGAACACTTAAGTCTGCTTGTTTTAACACCTTATTGAATTGATTTACTTGTCCCATCATGTATTTCTTTCAGTGCTATGGCCAAACCTAGCAAGAAGCTAAAAGTAACTAAGCCGGCCGAAGATCCCAAGGTCACTGATCTGGAGAAGCAGACAATGTGTGAGTCTTTGAATCAAACTTCTGAGGCAGCCATGGATGATCCGCCACCAGAAGAGCACCCTGTCACCATGGACCCCACGAATATTGATCCAGAGAATGCTAAGCCGCCTAGCACCTCTCAGCCGGCTCAGGAGACTGAAGACATATGATTACTGGGACAACTTATACAGCACCAGGAAATCCCACTCTCCTATCCAAGCACAACGCCAAAGAAGAATTTTCTGTTGTTGATAAGGGCAAGTGGAAATTGTACTTGCAAAGCTATGCCCGGTTCAATGCTCAAGATATTCACTCCAGTTATTTGAACTGCCTTCACACCAGCCGTGACTTTGAAGCCGGCCTGGTTAACCTTATGAAGGAATGTTTTGAGGTAAATGCTACAATCTTCTTCATATAAATATATCTCTGCCAGCCGTCAAGTCTACTTGATATGATAGAATGGAATATGTTGTAGACTTTTAGGTAGCCTCTTTAACCTGATACCGATAACATTGCATGTTTGGAACTGCAGAATCAACACAAGTAGCCCCTAAGGGCCGGCTTAAGCTGCATAGCTGAAGCCGAGACTTCAAATTGTAGTTCTCAACTTCATATATGTAGCCCCCAAGGGCCCGCTTAAACTGACAAGTTAAGCCGGGACTTATCACCATATTTATGAACAAAATCCAAATATGTAGCCCCCATGAACCGACTATAGTCGTAGAGAACTTAGCCGGATCATTAAAGATTTGTCTTCAAAAAGAGCAATGTGCATTAACCCCCAAGTGCGAAGTAAAATACCAGTATTATGCTTGGGACTTCAAATAAAGTGATTATCGTAACCATATATTGTTGCTGACTCAGCTTCTCTTATAGGCTGAATTGAATATGAAAGAATCTCAAGTGGTGGACCTGAGGCAAAACATCCAGTCCCAACAAGCAGAAACTTCCAAGGCCAAGCCAGAACTGAAGACCGCTTTAGAAAACATTGAAAAGCTAAGAAAAGGACTTCAGCACTGAGAGAACCGGCAGGGACACCGAGAAGGCAACTCTATTAAAAAGAGCAGAAGACGCCGAAGCTGCCCTTAAGCCGGTAACCGATGAATTGTCCGGCTTAAAATATCAAATCAACGGCATGACGGCGGCCATCTTTGGTAAGTAATAGTATACTTCAATATTTCTTCATCAATGTTCAACAACCATTGAGCCGGTTCATAAACATACTTGCCAATGCAGGTTCCAGAAGCTCCAAGCTAGGTGATGATATGCGCATAAGGCTAAAAGCCGTATATACCGTGTGGAGCAGTTGTACACTAGTGCCCAATGGGCTATTTCTTCTGCCTTGCATAAGAAGCAACCACCTTCCTTTATCAAGGAAGTGTTGGAGAAGTTGTCTGTGCTGCCACAAAGGGTTTAAGAATTAAAGCAATCAGCCTCCAGAGCCGGTGCCATCACTGCCTAGAGCCACGCAAAGGCATGGCAAGCTAAACTTGACCCGAAAGAGATATCAACCAGTTGTCCTAGTTTAAAAGAAGCTAGGTATCCTTTTAGCGCTGATGACTTTACCCAAATAGTAAGAGAGATGCATCCTTGGGCAAGCAAACTAGCCGAGGAGACGGACCTCTCCAAGTACCACCCGATTTATGATGTTGAGAACACAAAAGTGAAGGCGCCGGTCATGAAGCTGTGGATCTTATCCCGCCCACACATAAGCACACCTTCGCTCCTGACATTGATCCATCAAGCCTTATAGATTATGAAGTTGTGTTTAGAGATTTGACCGGGATCGACTGGGCCACATCCGACTTCCATCCAATGGGTGATCAAGAAGAAGAAGAGCCAGTGCAAGATGACCCGGAAGTATCAACACGTGAGGGCCAAGACAACTGATCCAAGGGTCGGTTTATCATCCACAACATTGGAGGTTGTGCGTAAAAAACACTTATTCTTTTCGGCTCAGGGAGCCATCTAATAGGCTAGATGAAAAACCATGATCTATCATGCCATCGTGCATGTTTATGCGTATAACATTTTGAGCCACCCGATCTGATGGTGAAGATCCGCTGCTTATGCTCATAATTTTTATTAATCATGTTGATCATGTTATCATAAGCCCTGTACACAAGTAAACAACATGTGCCTTGGCGGTTCACACCAGGTCGGGTCATGATGTCCCATATAAAAGCCACTGGAGACTGTATAGTCCATAACCAGGGCGGGTTATCAAAATCTCACATATTCATACAACAAGTAAACAACATACCTGTGAAATTTGTTCACACTGCCAGCTTATCACGCCAGATGCAGCAAGGGTAGCATCCCAAAGACTTAGAGCGCAGAACTCTAAGTGCATAATCAAAGCATACTGGCGACTTATTGTCCAAAGCCAGGCCGGGTTATCAAGAGACCTCAAATATTCTCAAATATGAATCATAGAGATTAAGGCTACATGGCCTGAATCATTTTAAACCATATGTCAATATGGTACAAAAGATGAACTCAAAAATATTCAAATAAAACGACCAACCAGAAAAAACAAGGCTTTCATAAGCTGCTAAACCTCAATATCAAGTGTTATTCAAGGGCCGCACAGCCACTGAGCTAATCCTTTATTCAAACTTGTAAGCCGGGTCTGACATGACCAATCGCCGTTTTAACTTTGACAAGTTTAGGGTCTTTATAAGAGTGACTGCCAAGAGTTTGGCGAGTCATTCCAGGATTACCTGGGCGGAGTGGCAGACATACAAAGGTAGGATAACCTGGATTTTTGGTGAATACACCTGGCGTCCAAGCCAATCAAAAGGGTAAATATAGCTATGTTCATTGAACAAGAAGACCCCAAGTAACCTTTAACAAGCCATCAAGGAATGTTACCTATGTTTGAACTACATATTATAGCAAGTTCTCTTTGGCAACCATTCAACTTGACCAAAAAAAAAGTCATTTGCAACAAGGCGTATAAGCCGGATCAAAGGGTAATTATAGCTATGCTCGGTGAGCAGGAAGCCCCCATGTTATTTGGAACAAGGCGTGCAAGACGGATCAAGAGGGTAATCATAGCTATGCTCAATGAGCAAGAAGCCCCCAAGTGATCTTTATGAATTGACAATAAAGACTCAGATAATCAGAAATGAAACGACAGAGGCCATGAATTATCAGGGATGCCAGCTTTATTATACTAATCATAACATATACATTACTAGAAGTATGTACATCACAAGAGCCAGTGGCTCAGGTGTAATAAGGCCGAAGATGAGCAATGTTCCACGGTCGGCGGGTCTCCTCCTCAGACGTGCGTGAGTCCTTGTGCTCTCGAACATCAATGAGGCAGTATGACCCGTTGTTCAGATTTTTGCGGACGACAAAAGGCCCTTCCCAAGGTGGGGACAACTTGTGCATGTAGTTTGATCCTGGATGAGCCGGAGCACCAAATCTCCTTCTTGAAAGGTCCGGGTTTTAACCCGGTGGCTATGATAACGACGCCGATCTTGCTGGTAAATCGCCGAACGAGCTGCCGCAAGGTCACACTCCTCATCCAAAAGGTCAAGAGCATCTTGACATGCTCTTTCATTATAAACTTCAACATAAGCCGCCACACGGGGCGAGTCGTGATGGATGTCACTCGGAAGAACTGCCTCGGCTCCATAAACCATGAAGAAAGGCGCGTAACCCGTAGATCTATTGGGGGTAGTATTGATACTCCAAAGCACTGAAGGTAACTCCTCTACCCAAAAACCCGACGTCCTTTGCAAAGGGACCATAAGCCGGGGCTTTATGCCTCTCAAGATTTCTTGATTGGCTCTTTCAGCTTGACCATTGGACTAGGGGTGGGCCACGGATGAAACATCAAGACGAATATGTTCACGTTGACAAAATTCTTTCATAGCACCTTTAGACAGATTAGTGCCATTATCAGTGATGATGTTGTGAGGGTAACCAAAACGGAAAATCACCTTTTTGATGAATTGAACCGTCGTTGATGCATCACACTTGCTGACCTACTCTGCCTCAACCCACTTTGTAAACTTATCAATCGCCACCAAGAGGTGAGTCCTTTTGTCTTTGGATCTTTTAAAAGGTCCAACCATATCCAGCCCCTAGACTTCAAACGGCTAAGTAATTGGAATCATCCTCAACTCTTGAGCCGGCACATGAGCTCGTCTGAAAATTTCTGACAACCATCACACTTGCTAACCATATCCTCTGCATCAGCATGAGCCGTCAGCCAATAGAACCCATGAAGAAAAGCCTTATCCATGAGAGACTTAGAGCCGGCATGTTGGCCACAATCTCCTTCATGAATCTCTCGTAGAATCTCACGGCCCTCCCCAGGAGAAACACAACGCTGAAACTGTTGGGGAATGTAGTAATTTCAAAAAAAATCCTACGTACATGCAAGATCATGGTGATGCATAGCAACAAGATGGGAGAGTGTTGTCCACGTACCCTCATAGACCGAAAGCGGAAGCGTTAGCACAACGCGGTTGATGTAGTCGTACGTATTCACGATCCGACCGATCAAGTACCGAACACACGACACCTCTGAGTTCAACACACGTTCAGCCTGATGACGTCCCTCGAACTCCGATCCAGCCGAGTTTGAGGGAGAGTTTCGTCAACACGACGACGTGGTGACGATGATGATGTTCTACCGACGTAGGGCTTTGCCTAAGCACCGCTACAGTATTATAGAGGTGGACTATTGTGGAGAGGGGCGCCGCACACGGCTAAAAGATCAAATCAATTGTTGTGTCTCTAGGGTGCGCCCCTACCCCCGTATATAAAGGAGCAAGGGGGAGGTGCAGCCGGCCAGGAGGAGGCGCGCCAGGAGGAGTCCTACTCCCACCGGGAGTAGGACTCCCTCCCTTCCTTGTTGGATTAGGAGAAGGGGGAAAGAGGAGAGAGAGAGGAAGGAAAGGGGGGGCGCCGCCCCCCTCTCCTTGTCCTATTCGGACTAGAGGGGGAGGGGCGCGCGGCCCTGCCCTAGCCGCCTCTCCTCTTGTCCACTAAGGCCCACTATGGCCCATTAAGCCCCGGGGGGGTTTCGGTAACCCCTCGGTACTCCGGTAAAATCCCGATTTCACCCGGAACACTTCCGATATCCAAATATAGGCTTCCAATATATCAATCTTCATGTCTCGACCATTTTGAGACTCCTAGTCATGTCCATGATCATATCCCAGACTCCTAACAACCTTCGGTACATCAAAACCCATAATATAACCGTCATCAAAACTTTAAGCGTGCGGACCATACAGGTTCGAGAACTATGTAGACATGACCGAGACACGTCTTCGGTCAATAACCAATAGAGGAACCTGGATGCTCATATTGGCTCCCACATATTCTATGAAGATCTTTATCGGTCATACCGCATAACAACATATGTTGTTCCCTTTGTCATCGGTACGTTACTTGCCCGAGATTCGATCCTCGGTATCTCAATACCTAGTTCAATCTCGTTACCGGCAAGTCTCTTTACTCGTTCCTTAATACATCATCCCACAACTAACTCATTAGTTGCAATGCTTGCAAGGCTTAAGTGATGCGCATTACTGAGTGGGCCCCGAGATACCTCTCCGCAATCGGAGTGACAAATCCTAATCTCGAAATACGCCAACCCAACAAGTACCTTTGGAGACACCTATAGAGCACCTTTATAATCACCCAGTTACGTTGTGGTGTTTGGTAGCACACAAAGTGTTCCTCTGGTAAACAGGAGTTACATAATCTCATAGTCATAGGAACATGTATAAGTCATGAAGAAAGCAATAGCAACATACTAAACGATCGAGTGCTAAGCTAACGGAATGGGTCAAGTCAATCACATCATTCTCCTAATGATGTGATCCCGTTAATCAAATGAAAACTCATGTCAATGGCTGGGAAACATAACCATCTTCGATTAACGAGCTAGTCAAGTAGAGGCATACTAGTGACACTCTATTTGTCTATGTATTCACACAAGTATTATGCTTCCGGTTAATACAATTCTAGCATGAATAATAAACATTTATCATGATATATGGAAATAAATAATAACTTTATTATTGCCTCTAGGGCATATTTCCTTCAGTCTCCCACTTGCACTAGAGTCAGTAATCTAGATTACACAGTAGTGATTCTAACACCCATGGAGTCTTGGTGTTGATCATGTTTTTCTCGTGGAAGAGGCTTAGTCAACGGGTCTGCAACATTCAGATCCGTATGTATCTTGCGAATTTATATGTCTCCCACCTGGCCTAGATCCCGGATGGAATTGAAGCGTCTCTTGATGTGCTTGGTTCTCTTGTGAAATCTGGATTCCTTCGCCAAGGCAATTGCACCAGTATTGTCACAAAAGATTTTCATTGGACCCGATTCACTAGGTATGACACCTAGATCGGATATGAACTCCTTCATCCAGACTTCTTCATTTGCTGCTTCCGATGCAGCTATGTACTCTTCTTCACACGTAGATCCCGCCACGACGCTTTGTTTAGAACTGCACCAACGGACAGCTCCACCATTCAATGTAAACACGTATCCAGTTTGTGATTTAGAATCGTCCGGATTAGTGTCAAAGCTTGCATCAACGTAACCATTTACAATGAGCTCTTTGTCACCTCCATAAACGAGAAACATATCCTTAGTCCTTTTCAGGTATTTCAGGATGTTCTTGACCGCTGTCCAGTGATCCACTCCTGGATTACTTTGGTACCTCCCTGCTAGACTTATAGCAAGGCACACATCAGGTCTGGTACACAGCATTGCATACATGATAGAGCCTATGGGTGAAGCATAGGGAACATCTTTCATCTTCTCTCTATCTTTTGCAGTGGTTGGGCATTGAGTCCTACTCAACTTCACACCTTGTAACACAGGCAAGAACCCTTTCTTTGCTTGATCCATTTTGAACTTCTTCAAAACTTTGTCAAGGTATGTGATTTGTGAAAGTCCAATTAAGCGTCTTGATCTATCTCTATAGATCTTGATGCCCAATATATAAGCAGCTTCACTGAGGTCTTTCATTGAAAAACTCTTATTCAAGTATCCCTTTATGCTATCCAGAAATTCTATATCATTTCCAATCAACAATATGTCATCCACATATAATATCAGAAATGCTACAGAGCTCCCACTCACTTTCTTGTAAATACAAGATTCTCCAAAAGTCTGTATAAAACCAAAGATCACACTATCAAAGCATTTATTCCAACTCCGAGAGGTTTGCACCAGTCCATAAATGGATCGATGGAGCTTGCACACTTTGTTAGCTCCTTTTGGATCGACAAAACCTTCCAGTTGCATCATATACAACTCTTCTTCCAGAAATCCATTCAGGAATGCAGTCTTGACATCCATTTGCCAAATTTCATAATCATAAAATGCGGCAATTGCTAACATGATTCGGACAGACTTAAGCATCGCTACGGGTGAGAAAGTCTCATCGTAGTCAATCCCTTGAACTTGTCGAAAACCTTTCGCAACAAGTCTAGCTTTATAGACAGTAACATTACCGTCAGCGTCAGTCTTCTTCTTGAAGATCCATTTATTCTCAATGGCTTGCTGATCATCGGGCAAGTCAACCAAAGTCCATACTTTGTTCTCATACATGGATCCCATCTCAGATTTCATGGCCTCGAGCCATTTTGCGGAATCTGGGCTCATCATCGCTTCTTCATAGTTTGTAGGTTCGTCATGGTCTAGTAACATAACCTCTAGAACAGGATTACCGTACCACTCTGGTGCGGATCTTACTCTGATTGACCTATGAGGTTCAGTAACAACTTGATCTGAAGTTTCATGATCATCATTATTAACTTCCTCACTAATTGGTATAGACGTCACAGGAACCGGTTTCTGTGATGAACTATTTTCCAATAAGGGAGCAGGTACAGTTACCTCATCAAGTTCTAGTTTCCTCCCACTCACTTCTTTCGAGAGAAACTCCTTCTCTAGAAAGGATCCATTCTTATCAACGAATGTCTTGCCTTTGGATCTGTGATACAAGGTGTACCCAATAGTCTCCTATGGGTATCCTATGAAGGCACATTTCTCCGATTTGGGTTTGATCTTATCAGGTTGAAGCTTTTTCACATAAGCATCGCAGCCCCAAACTTTAAGAAACGACAACTTTCGTTTCTTGCCAAACCACAGTTCATAAGGCGTCGTCTCAACGGATTTCGATGGTGCCCTATTTAACGTGAATGCAGCCGTCTCTAAAGCATAACCCCAAAATGATAGTGGTAAATCAGTAAGAGACATCATAGATCGCACCATATCTAGTAAAGTACGATTACGACGTTCGGACACACCATTACGCTGTGGTGTTTCGGGTGGCGTGAGTTGCGAAACTATTTCGCATTGTTTCAAATGTAGACCAAACTCGTAACTCAAATATTCTCCTCCACGATCAGATCATAGAAACTTTATTTTCTTGTTACGATGATTTCCAACTTCACTCTGAAATTCTTTGAACTTTTCAAATGTTTCAGATTTATGTTTCACTAAGTAGATATACCCATATCTGCTTAAATCATCTGTGAAGGTGAGAAAATAATGATATCCGCCGCGAGACTCAACATTCATCGAACCACATACATCTGGATGTATGATTTCTAACAAATCTGTTGCTTGCTCCATAGTTCCGGAAAACGGTGTTTTAGTCATCTTGCCCATGAGGCATGGTTCGCAAGTATCAAGTGATTCATAATCAAGTGATTCCAAAAGTCCATCAGTATGGAGTTTCTTCATGCAGTTTACACCAATATGACCCAAACGGTAGTGCCACAAATAAGTTGCACTATCATTATCAACTATGCATCTTTTGGCTTCAACATTATGAATATGCATATCACTGCTATCGAGATTCATCAAAAATAGACCACTCTTCAAGGGCGCATGACCATAAAAGATATTACTCATATAAATAGAACAACCATTAGTCTCTGATTTAAGTGAATAACCATCTCGCATCAAACAAGATCCAGATATAATGTTCATGCTCAACGCTAGCACCAAATAACAATTATTTAGGTCTAATACTAATCCCGAAGGTAGATGTAGAGGTAGCGTGTCGACGGCGATCACATCGATTTTGGAACCGTTTCCCACGCGCATCGTCACCTCGTCCTTGGCCAGTGTTCGCTTAATCCGTAGTCCCTGTTTTGAGTTGCAAATATTAGCAACAGAACCAGTATCAAATACCCAGGTGCTACTGCGAGCTCTGGTAAGGTACACATCAATAAAATGTATATCACACATAGCTTTGTTCACCTTGCTGTCCTTCTTATCCACCAAATACTTGGGGCAGTTCCATTTGTAGTGACCAGTCCCTTTGCAGAAGAAGCACTCAGTCTCAGGTTTAGGTCCAGATTTGCGTTTCCTCTCTTGAGCAGCAACTTGCTTGCCATTCTTCTTGAAGTTCCCCTTCTTCCCTTTACCCTTTTTCTTGAAACTGGTGGTTTTGTTAACCATCAACACTTGATGCTCGTTTTTGATTTCTACCTCCGCAGCCTTTAACATTGCGAAGAGCTCGGGAATTATCTTATCCATCCCTTGCATATTATAGTCCATCACCAAGGTCTTGTAGCTTGGTGGCAGTGATTGAAGAATTCTGTCAATAACACTATCAACCAGAAGATTAACTCCCAGTTGAATCAAGTGATTGCAGTACCCAGACATTCTGAGTATATGCTCACTGACAGAACTATTCTCCTCCATCTTGCGGCTATAGAACTTATTGGAGACTTCATATCTCTCAATCCAGGCATTTGCTTGAAATATTAACTTCAACTCCTGGAACATCTCATATGCTCCATGATGTTCAAAACGTCGTTGAAGTCCCGGTTCTAAGCCATAAAGCATGGCACATTGAACTATCGAGTAGTCATCAACACGCGACTGCCAGGCATTCACAATGTCTGCAGTTGCCGGCGCGGGTGTTACACCTAGCGGTGCTTCCAGGACGTAATTCTTCTATGCAGCAATGAGGATAATCCTCAAGTTATGGACCCAGGCCGTGTAATTGCTACCATCATCTTTCAACTTTGCTTTCTCAAGGAACGCATTAAAATTCAATGAAACAACAGCACGGGCCATCTATCTACAATCAACATATACAAGCAAGATACTACCAGGTAATAAGTTCATGATAAATTTAAGTTCAATTAATCATATTACTTAAGAACTCCCACTTAGATAGACATCTCTCTAATCTTCTAAGTGATCATGTGATGCATATCAACTAAACCATAACCGATCATCATGTGAAATGGAGTAGCTTTCAATGGTGAACATCACTATGTTGATCATATCTACTATATGATTCACGCTCGACCTTTCGGTCTTAGTGTTCCGAGGCCATATCTGCATATGCTAGGCTCGTCAAGTTTAACCTGAGTATTCTGCATGTGCAAAACTTGCTTGCACCCGTTGTAGATGGACGTAGAGCTTATCACACCCGATCGTCACATGCACTACAAAAAAAAGACACATCCGTGACATTTTGGGCTGAACGAAAAAAAATTCTGTCATACATATGACACTTCTATGACGATAATTGTGACAAAACCCGGTATCATCATAGATGTGGTGGGATCCTACTTCTATGACAAAAAATCATGACAGAAAATGGGCCTTTCGTCCTGGGCGGGACGGAGACGCAGCTGCATGACATTCTTTGGGCCGTCCATGACGGAAAAAACCGTGGTAGAAGCGAGGGGGAGGAAAATTTCGGGGAGTTCCAGGCTACGGTGGGAGGTCGGGGGCCGAGCGATGCGTGTTTCTCTCGTACACGTACGCATGTGTGTGTGAGGCGTTTGCTCTAACTGAACCCGAGCGAGGCGTTGGGCTCTAACTGAACCCGAGCGATTGCACTGCAGGCTACGTGTTACTGAACCCGATCGAGCGATTCCTTCGCTGCTGCTGCTAACTGAAGCCGATCGATGCTGCCTATGGGATGAATAGTGAGCATTGCGGGGGGGGGGGGGGTTGGATGAACAGTGAGCGGTGGCGTTGCCTCTGGATGAACAGGACCCCGTGGTGTGGTGGAGGGCTGGATGAACAGTAGACGGTGGAGGGGTGCCCGTGGAGGGTGGTTGAACAGGACCCCATGGTGTGGAGGGCTGGATGAACAGTAGACGGTGGAGGGGTGCTCATGGAGGGGTGGTTGAACAGTAGCCGGTGGAGTAGCGTGCGGTGGAGGCTGGATGAACAAGAGCCCGTGGAGGCTGGAGGAGGTCGACGGTAGCCCGTGGAGGCTAGAGGAGGTCGATGGTGGAGATGAACAGTATCCCGTGGAGTCCCGTTTTGCAGTACACCACACCCCTCCCGATGAACAGGACCCCCGTGTCGACCGTAGCGCTACAACACACGTCCGTTTCATTTTTTTTGTGGTACGCCACACCCCTCCCGGTCAACAGGACCCCCGTTTCGACCATGGGAGGTCCGTTTCATCCGTTTTGCAGTATGCCACACCCCTCCCGATCAACAGGACCCCCGTTTCGACCGTAGGAGGTCCGTTTCCTCCGTTGTGCGGTACGCCAGGCCTCATTTCCATCGCCTGTTCCGTCCAAGCCCTCCCGATGAACACGACCATGCATTCCGTTCCGACCCAGCCGGTTGGCTCCCAATCGTTCCGTTGCCTCCCGATGAACACGACGCATTCCGTTGCCTCCCCATGAACACAACGCATTCCGTTGCCTCCCCATGAACACGACGACGATGCTGTTTCTCCGTTCCGACCCAGCCATGTACATGAGCCCTGGCCGTACGTATGCGTGAGTAGGCGTTCGATACCCCTCCCGTATGTACACATACGTGGCCGTATTTTCTTTCTTGCACCCTGGCCGCTGTATGTACGTGTACATGCTACGTGCGCGCCTCTACTACGACACATACGCGCCTCTACTACGACACATGCACGCCTCTACATCCACCAGTATATATGTACGTACACGTTCGCTACAAGAATGACAACGCTACGTACGCTTCGACCAGGTGGGTCCCGACTGTCAGGCACTTCCTTGCCTGCGAAGATCTAGCTGGTGGGTCCCAGCAATCAAGGGGGCGAATCATTTTTTTGCTAGGACGCACTTCCTTGCGTGCGAAGATGTAGCTGGTGGGTCCCAGCAGTCAGGGGGAACGTTTTTTTTCATGAAATACAGTGGCCCGTCTGGTGGGTCCCACCTATCAGGTGGAGGAATCATTATTTTCCGCATAATAAGGAGGAACTTCCTTGTTGCGGCCGCGGACCCAGCTGTCAGCCTCTCCACATATAGTCCATATCCGATGGAAGTCGTTCCTTGACCACGTTGACCACGCCGCACCGAGAGCACCGGGGCGGTGGACGATGGCGAGTCCTAGGAAGGGGACGACGGTGAGCCGGGGAAGACACGGCAGTGGAAGCCTGCGCGGAGAGGAGTACGAGGGTTCACTTGTTCGGCTGCGGTGTGAGGCTGTCGTCGCCGCAGGGCCAGGCCAGCGGTGGGAATAGTAGGGCGGAGTGAGGCCTCCGCGGCAGCACAGCCGGCCATGGGAGGAAGGAGCATGTGGCACGACCGGCGCTGCTTTGGGCGGCTGGAGCAAGAAGACCAGAGGTTGAAGAAGCACTACGGCCGTTGGATGGACATCGTACAGTCACTGGAGCTAGAATCGTTCATATTGACTAAAGTTGACAAAGGCCCCCGTCCCAGTCAACTTAGTAGGCCCACAAGTCAGCCTCCCACCATGGTGGGTCCCAGCTAGCAGGGGGAGTATTTATTTTTTTTGTGCGTAATAAGGAGGCACTTCCAGTGGGTCCAAGCTGACAACGGGGGGGACGTTTTTTTCACGAAATACGCTGGCCGGTCCGGTGGGTCCCAGCAGTCAGGGGGGAAATGTTTTTTTCGTGAAATAAGGTGGCCCGTCCGATGGGTCCCTACTGTCAGGTGGAGGAATAATTATTTTGCGCGTAATAAGGATGCACTTCCTTGCAGCCGCCTGGACCCATCTGTCAGCCTCTCCATGTACAGTACTCTTTCGATGGAAGTCGGTCGTTGACCACGTTGACCACGCCGCGCCAAGAGCACCAGGGCGGTGGTCTGGACGACGGTGAGGCCTAGGAAGGGGACGACGCGGAGCCGGGGAATACGCAGCAGCGGAAGCCCGCGCGGAGAAGAGTACGAGGGTTCACTGGTTCGGCTGCGGTGTGAGGCTGCCGTCGCAGCAAAATAACAGGGGGTGTGGGTGAGTAGAGGGATGGCCTGGCCAACGGTGGGAGTAGTACGGGGCGGTGAGGCCTCCGCGGCATCACAGCCGGCCACGGGAGGCAGGAGCACGCGACACGACCGGCGCTTCTTTGGGTGGCTGGAGCAAGAAGACCAGAGGTTGAAGAAGCACTACGGCCGTTGGATGGACATCGTACGATACTGCAGCTAGAATCGTTTATATTGACTAAGTTGACAAAGCCCTCGGTACGCGTCAACTTAGTAGGCCCACAGCTCGGATTTGGCAGAGAACATATAGCCCAGTTGTGATTTTTAAGAATGTACAACCCATTTTTTAATTGTAATGGAATTTACTACAGCCCACTTACAGTTTGTTAAAAGTACAACCCAACTTCTAGCTAGGACAACGATTAATAATTTCAAACAACCGCTCAAAATAGAATTCAAAAAAAAATTCCCACATTTTGATGGGATCCGAAATATTTTTATCCAAAATTTCTAGTCAGGTTAAATATAATTTCAAAATAAAGTTGTATTACGTTAAAATCCAACAAAATATTGCGCGCGCAACAAGTTATGAAATTAAAATTTTCAAATTCCAAAAATAATATATTTTTCAAACTAATTACGTGTTTGGTGCATAGTAACTGTCCAGTTATTATAATTACATCCCATTTATTATTTCTTAAAGTCCATTTTCTTGTTAAGCCTAATGCATACCTCCTAGGAAAGTTTGCAGCCCAGCGGGGCGGAGAATAACAAGTTGATCCGGATATTGTGTACAACTGTCGGCCCAGTTGCATTGCTGATGTTGAAAAAAGGCATGTGTAGTACAGTACAACCTAACATGGTTACTCAGTCCACATTCAGCGACGCCGAAAAGGCCCAAACAAGGCTTCTATACAACTTTTTGAAGTCACTGAGCTCAATTAATAACTTAAGAAAAAAGTTAGATTACAGTGGAACCTAATTAAAAGCTGTCACAATTAAATAAATAATTCAATGGGTCCCACATGTGCATGCGCGCGCGCGCGCGTGTGTGTGTGTGAGAGAGAGAGAGATAGATAGAGAGAGACCCATCGGTCGATGCTCGTAAATACATCTTTCAGCCATATGCATTGCTGATGCTCAGTAAAAACTTATATAGTTGACACAATCATATAGAACATCATAGCACACTGAACTTGCATACAAAAATTTCACGCAGGCGGCACAATCAGGATGGAAGCAGTGGATCGCTACGAGAAGGGCTATGTTGAAACCAACAAAGTCGTACATAACGGTTCATTGTCTTTATCAATGACGGGGAAATATCTTGAATGTTGTGCAAAGAAAATAGACAGACAACACTATAAGTTCTACTAGCACATTAAGTTGACATACAACCCTTTCTAAAAAAAGTTCAGGTACAAAATTAGAACATGTCACAATCAAATGTACTGGCATATCAGTGCTTCACACCCATAGCTCGGATTTAAATAGTATCTGAAAAGATTCAGTTGTTACCTCAAATTAGAGCACATCCAGGCAGCCAGCCCTGCCTCTTCTCCCAAAGAAGCAGTGGCCTCCGCCGCGCGATGGAGTAGGCCCTGTGCCATCCATCGTTCCGAGCAACACGGGGAAAGTCTGACGTTGACTCCTGTAATGGACGTCGTCGACGGGCCCTGGCACCAGCGGCAGCGGCAGGACTTCGATTGATGGATTGACCACTTCTTCGACATGCACGAACACTCGATATAGGTACATCCCTAATGTGGTCCGCGGCGGCCTTGGTGACGAAGAATAGTACAACCCAGGTTCCTGCACCGGTATCTCAACACCAATCACCTTCGGTATGGTGGATGGCTTCTTCATCCATGCCATAACCGTTAGAGCCTAGCTGTCCGGAGTAACAAACATACTTACGAGCTCACCTCCAAGGTCGTTGATAAGCTCGTTCATGGACTCGCTGTTCCAAGCACATCGAGGCATGCCGTGGAAGGTAAGCTTTGTTAAAAACTCAAGCTCAGAGGGCACTGAGCCCCATCCTGGGTGCCACCTATCAAAGCTCACCAGCGCAGAACAAACGCCGGGAAGATTCGAACACACGACTGCAGTCAAAAGTTGTCCGGAACCTGACGAAGAAATCAGTCGGTGGCGGACAGACTTCGACGAGCAAGTCACTTATTTGGATGCCGTGCGCAATGCCAAGAGCTTTAACAAGGTCGTCCGGCGAGACGGGAGGCCGGTCGCCGTTGATGGTTACCATCAGCACTTTGCCGGCAAACTGGTCGTCAAGCGCCGCCATGCCACTGTTGAGCGATAGCACACAGCAACCGAAGGCAGGACTAACCAAATTCTCGTGCATGCCCAATCAATGCCCTGGCGCGATGCATGCAGTGGTCGTTCTGGTGCATCAAGGATGGCATGCAGATCGTTCCACACTTGAAAAGAGGAAAAATGGAAAGCTAGAATGCGGCAGAAGAGGAAGAGAACACTGGCTAACGAGGCTGGGAGGGGATCGAGCAGGAAGTTAATGCTCCACGCCTAAAGGTTTTGGGAAAACCTGATTTTCATAAGGTGACTTATACTCACCTAAACGGAGGGAGTATTCCTTAACCAGAGAATGTTGTGTCTCCCACTCACGCGCTCAAAAAAACTACGACACATTTTTATTTGTTTGCATAGGTCCCACCTATCAGGAAGGATGGGCACGTACACGAGCAGGTATGACTCATCAGTCTACCCGCATAGCCTTTTCGTTTAGTCTACCTAGCCGTCTAATCAACTGCCTGCATGCCACTTCTCCCATTTACTTCTCCATCGGGAACCAATTCTCCTCGGCTTCTTCACCTCCGCTTCATATTCATTTGCATCCAAACCCCACTGCATTCACATTGTTTTAACCTCTTTAAATAATCATCTACTACTTCAGTTAGACTAGCCATCTAATCCTAATTCTCCAAACCATAGCCCTCCGTTCCAGCGGTTCCAAATGGCGGAAGAGATCGAGATGCAGGTTTTTAGCGTCCAACATGTCCTCGTCAAAGGCTCGATGCGCATAGTTGCCACCGTCACCGTCCACCCAAGGGTTGTTCGGCGGTGGATCAACAATGTATCCAACTCCCTCAAAAAGGTAGAGACGAGGGTCATCGGTCTCGACGCAGAGTACACGGAGCGTGCCCATAGGAAGATCCAGCGCGCCGCCGTCCTTCAACTGTGCCACAAAGATGATGTTTTGGTGTACCACATCATACACTCGCCCTCCATACCAAGTGAGCTTCACGATTTCTTGTCTCGGGAGGATGTATACTTCTGTGGGGCAGCCATCGAATGGGACAAACAGAAGCTGGAGCCGTACAACCTTGATTTGAAAAGCATCGCATACCTACAAACCAGAATCAAAATTCATGTAGAAGATTGTGATAAAAAAACACCATCCCTATTCGACATAGAAAATTTTGTGCTCGGTACAAATCTTCAGAAGGGTGACGAGACGGTGGCATTAAGGTCGTCTGGATGGGAGAATTATCCCTTGACGTACAGTGGATAAAATATGCTGCCCGCAATGCCCGTGTGAGTTTCAAGATAGCTGCAAGGTCCAAAGAGCTTGTTGCGAAGCCGTCTCCCATAGAGAATGAGAACAACAAGAAGAATAAGAAGAAGAAGAAGAAGAAGAAGAAGAAGAAGAAGAAGAAGAGGCTGCACTAGCAGGAGGGCATTATGTATGGATGAACTATTTCATCTCTTGTAAAAAAAAATTATTCCCTCTCGGTGTATATTGATATAGAAGGACTATTTTGATGGTGTGCATGTCTTTGGAACAGAGTAGTAGCATGGGTCCGCTTGACTATAAGGAACTATTTATCCTCATATATAGCTTTCTCTACTACTCCTTCCAGTGATCGGTATGCAGTGCATGTGTCCGTAGACATGACAGCTTGTCCATGGAAGTTCAACTACGGCGACCATCACGTTTCATCTCGCGATTCCCACGACGCCTCTCCAACCCATGGCACCACACCTCCCGACATGCGCCTCACCCCTCTCGGCCGCACCTGCCCCTCTGCCTTTGTGTGCATGACATGTGGGCCACCTAAAATGCGGCGAGCATCAAGTTTCTACCACAGCCACCCGTGATTCCCACGACGCCGCTTGAACCCATGAAACCACACATCCCCCGACCTACGGCTCACCCCTCTTGGCCCCACTGCCCCTCTGCCTACGGGAGCATTACATGTGGACCAGTCACCTATCGGGTCCACATGTTATTGACTCAAAGGTAGGTGTAGTAAGGCGTTGAAGCTCAGTCCCGACGGCCCTGAGAGGGAAATGTAACTCCCGTGCCAGCGCTTGTGGTGCTCCCGCAGCATGAACTCGTGCCAAACTCGAGATTTGTTTCTTTACTATACATGCACGCAACGATTTAATGGGCATTGTAATCTCAACATGTGATGGGGAGCTCTAAATTTGAATTTGAAACTTATAAAACAAAAAGATTCAAAACAAATAAACTGGGAGAGAGGGAGTATATCGTAGGATGTGTCCCATACAAAATAAGTCCCCTGGTTTGTCACCGCGAAGATGTGGTTAGAAAGGATAACAACGTCTTCCTACTCGTATGGCAACAAATCAGCCGCAGACAGCATGGTCCCCCTTTGACCGCCATGTGCAAGGTTCATACTATCTTATTCAATCTCACCGTGGTTCCATCATACCAATTCATGCGGTGGCCCGTTGCATGGCTGATCCCAATGTTGGACAAAGGTTCTACGGGAACGGTGTCACCGTTGTAAATGTTGTGCAAATTGATTGTCACATCCCTAGCTTCTGGTGCTGCCTGGTGTTTGCATCATGTTTAAATTTTGAAACTTGAACTGAGGGAATTGGAAGCCTCAAAACCCTAAATAAAAGAATGGCAAAAACCCTAAAAATCTCATTCATTGTTCCAAAATGCTCTTCTTAAATGTTTGATAATTTTTGGCAAGGGTTCTGGTCCCAACCAAAATATTGAACATTTTTAAGGATTTATTTTTGGGACTCTGAATTTAATTCATTAGCTATTTGAATTTGAATTATATTCATATAATTAGATTATAATTTCAAATACCCCTAAAATATTTTATGAGCTTTTGGAAAAGTCCATCTAGCAAATAAAAATATTCAGAGGAGTTTTTGACATTGTTTGAATTTGTTTAAATTCAAAACAGTGGCAAAACAAATTTAAAAAAATAGAAAGCAGAAATAGGAAAAGCAGAGAGGAGAGAAAACTACCTGGCGCTCACCTGGCAGCCCAGCCGGCCCAGCTCCTCCAGCGGCCGAGCCCACCGCCGCTTCCCCCCCTGTCGTCTTCCTCCCTCGCCAGAAGGACACGGGCACGCGCCCGGCGCGCGCGGCCACGTGCCCCGGCCACCTCCTCCCTGCCTGGCTGCCTCCTCCTCCTCTAGATGCCTCTCCCGAGCGCCACGCAACCCTCTAGCCCTCCTACTCTCCCCGTGCCCCTCTCCTCTCTCTCCCCGGAACACTCTCCCCCTCCTCTGTTCTCCTCACCGAACGCGCCCGCCGCCGCCGACGAGAACCACCGTGGCCACCGGCCACCCCACGCCTCGCCTAAGCGCCAAGCAGCTCCGCCCCGTCCCCCTCTTCCTCCTCACCAAGACGGAAGGCGCCGGAAGCCCTGGATGCTGCCAGCTTCGCCGTTCCCCTCCTCGGCCACCGCGGGTCACCGCCATCAAATCCGTCCCCGTCCGGCCTCCCTCAAGCTCGCCGTCCACCTCTACAGGGTCTACGTGAGCTCTCCATCCGTTTCCCCCTCTCTGTTTCGTCGTTTGCGCACCGTAGCTAGGTTATCTACCAAGACCGAAACCCCACCGCCGCCGGCCATGCCGCCGCCGTCGCTCTAGCTAGCGTAGCTCGCGTCCGACCTCAGGCCCGTGCTCAGGAGCTCCCTAGTAGGCCAAGTCCACCACCCGTTTCCCCTCCCGTGCAACCTAGTGCCGAAACCGCTGAGACCCGAACTCCGGCAGCCGCCGCGGGTTCCACTCCGGCGAACTCCGGCCACCCCCGCACCTCCCGTTGGTCCCCCTAGATGCGCACGGGCACGGGCTATCCTCTGGTGCCCCTGGCGCGTCGATCCGTCGACTCTGGCGAGTTCCGAGCGAACTCCGCCGTGGTTCGAGGTCACCGCCGGCGAAACTCCGGCGGGAGCTGACGTGGCTCCGTCATTAGGAGCTAACCCGGCTGGTTAATCAACCTATAGCCACTGACAGTGGGCCCCACCCCTGGTCAAACCCAGTCAGCGCTGGGTTTGACCGGGATTAGTTCCTGTGTCACTGACGTGTGGACTCCACACGTCAAGTTTGACCTGGACCTGGCCGTTGACTCGCTGACATCATGCTGGCGTCAGGCTGACGCAATTAATTCTTTTCGGATTTAAAATAATTCAGAAAATCCAGAAAATATCCCAAACTTCAAAAAAATCATAGAAAATTAACCGTAACTCCAAATGAAATAATTTATATATGAAAAATTATCAGAAAAATTCAAGGAATCCATCTGTACCATTTTCATGCATGTTAGAACAACTTATAGCTGTTGTTCAGCACAAATCAATTAAATGGCATTTGGATAATCACATCTGGAGTTTGAATTTGAATCTTGTATTCAAACCAACTTCATTTAATCTGTTGCTAGTTGCATTAGCTCAAAACACATTCATATTGCCATGTCATGAGCATGCATCATATTGTGCATTGCATTGATTGTACTTCTTCTTTGTTGCCGGTATCTGTTCCCTCCCGGTAGGCGATGTTCCGACGTTGTGATCGTTGACACTGATGAAGACTCAATGTTATCTTCAGAAGTGCCAGGCAAGAAAAACCCCCTTGTTCATTCCGATACAATCCTAACCTCTCGCCCTGCTCTCTTTTACTGCATTAGGACAACAACGACATATTTGTTACTTGCTGCGGTAGCTGAACCCCTTTATCCTTTGCATGACCTGTCATTGCCACAGTAAATAGATGAAACCCACTAGCATGAGTAGGAGTTGTTTGAGCCCTGATGTGCCTACTCATTCATGCTTGTTTGTCATGCCTGCTACTGCTTAGAGTTGAGTCAGGCCTGATTCATCGGGGATGAATCAGAGGCGTGTGAACATGTCCTACTGTGTGTGAGCTAAGTGTGTGAACACGATTTGGTAAAGGTAGCGGTGAGAGGCCATGTAGGAGTACATGGTGGGTTGTCTCATTGCAGCCGTCCTCAGGAACTGAGTTCTGTGTTTGTGATCCATGAACAGCTACTACCACACATTGGGCTCCGGGCGCTCCAAGCTCTCTCGACTTATTAATCAACTTGATCTCTGTCCAGGAGTTGCAAACTAGTTTCTGGTGTTTGTAGGTAGTGTTAGTAGTCTACCAAGTGGCACCCGGTACAGGTGGGCTTGGGACAGACTAGGCACAGTGGCCCGGTGTACCAAGTGGCACCCGGATGGTGGGCTTGGGAACCCTGCTCACATCGTTTGGGGCCGTGAGCGACACCCCGACGGATCTCCTTGCGGATGGAACCCGAATAGGCGATAAACCTGGACGAGAGACTTGTATGGTTAGTCAGGTCGTGGCCGACTCCCTCGCCCGGCTTCCGCTTGAAGGTTGCCGAGGTACATGACGTGTACAGGGCGGTAAGTGGCGAAAGCGTGTGTGAAGAAGTACACCCCTGCAGGGTTATCATTATCTATTCGAATAGCCGGATTCCTCGGATATGGAAACTTGGACCCCTTGTGCAGTTCATAGACAAGTGAAAGTGGATACTCTAAAATACGCAAGATAAGCGTGAGTGCTATGGATGGCGTTCTCGTAGGGAGACGGGAGCGGATCCATAGTGGTGTATTGATATGGTGAATATGTGGACTCGTGTGCGCCACCTCAAAAGAGTTACTTGCAGTCGTAGTTTAGGATAGCCACCGAGTCAAAGCTGGCTTGCTGCAGTTAAACCCCACCATCCCCTTTGTTGATAATGATGCATATGTAGTTAGTTCTGATGTAAGTCTTGCTGGGTACATTTGTACTCACGTTGCTTAATTTATGTTTTTGCAGAGAGACTTTAGTCTCGCTAGTAGTACCGCGTGGACTTCGACGTTTAGCTTGTTACCTCAGCTACGATCTTGTGCCCTCGGCAGGATCTGGTAGATAGTCAGGCCTTTCAGCCTTTTCATTTATAGTTGTCTGTACTCAGACATGTTAAGCTTCCGCATGTGCTTTGACTTGTATGCTCTGATTGTTGGGTCATGAGACCCATGTTTGTAATATCTCGCTCCTCGGAGCCTATTGAATAAATACTTCAGTTGTAGAGTCATGTTGTGATGCCATGTTGTATTTGCACATATCGAGCATATTGTGTGTATGTTATTGAAATGCTTGGTATGTGTGGGATCTGACTATCTAGTTGTTTATCCTTAGTAGCCTCTCTTACCGGGAAATGTCTCCTAATGTTTCCACCGAGCCATGGTAGCTTGCTACTGCTCCGGAACACTTAGGCTGGCCGGCATGTGTCCTTCTTCGTTCCTGTGTCTGTCCCTTCGGGGAAATGTCATGCATTGAGTACCGGAGCCCTGTTAGCCCACTATAGCCCGGTTTACCGGAGTCCTGCTAGCCCAGTGCTACAGCCCGGACCCACTCGCTGATGACCGACACGTTCGATGCTGGGTCATGGATGCCTGTCCCTGTAAGTTTGTGCCACTTTGGGTTTACGACTAGCCATGTCAGCCCGGGCTCCTTATCATATAGATGCTAGCGACACTATCATATACGTGTGCCAAAAGGCGCAAACGGTCCCGGGCAAAGGTAAGGCGACACCCGTGGGAATACCGTGCGTGAGGCCGCAAAGTGATATGAGGTGTTACATGCTAGATCGATGTGGCATTGAGTCGGGGTCCTGACAGCGTTGGTATCAGAGCTTGACTGCCTGTAGGATTACCAAGCCAAACTGGTCGAAGTTGAGTCTAGAAATTCTTTAGTTATATAAGGGAATTGATTGTGGATGGGAACGTAAGGCTCTTTTTACTCCTTATATCTCATGCCTTCTGATCTGAGTCATCTTATCTTTCCTGCGGGGTTAAGAACTAGGCCTTCTCTTCTTTCTATCAGGATCACGTGTTACTAATCAGTAGACTTATAAGATTGTTGGACTTTAGCCTCGTCTCAGTTCCTATTACTTCCGTATGTTAATTCTTGATCTCGAAACCTTGATATTGTGCTTTTGAGTGGTTATGCCACCATTTTTGTGAATGTCTCAAATCTTTTCTGAGCATTTACAGCCGTTATGCTGTCCGAGTCATCCCAGGTTTCTAAATAATCTGATGCAATTGCAAAATCCTTTCCCTCTGATTTCAATGTCTTTCTAGGCCAGGTTAATCACACAAATTGTTGAGTCGAGGTACTCCACTGCCTCGACCTTTATGTTGGAGTTATTATTATGACCCTAGGTGTCTCAGGGGATCATCTAGTAATTTAGCCATGATTTGTGTCCCAGTGTGATGATTCTGGCCTTTATTCTCGGAAGCATTCCGTGATGCTACTTAGTAGTAGGCATTCTACTCCTGGGTTTTGAACCCGAGATTCACCCTACTTGCTTCATGTTGATAGTTTTGCTCGTTCCTTTAGGTTATTAGTAACCTTTGCATTAGTCCTCAATGTTCGTGGTATTTCCTTCTTCCAAATACTATGAACCGCTTATGGCAGATGTTCCTCGCTGATCGAAAGATCACAATCAGAGTGCTCTCGATGGGTTCTCGATTCTATATGGTGACTCTGCCAGTTCTACGTTTCTACATGGGTTATCCAGAAGAAATATGTTGAATTCGTTCGACATGCTAGTCCATGCATCCACAACTCAGAAAATCATATGTTCCTTTGAGTTGTCCCTCTTTAGTTGTTTACTGGCCCTCGTCTATCAATTGATAGTCAGGAGTAATTGTGCATTCGTGTTATCAATGCTTATTATTCTTGTGGTCCGTCAAGCCATTCTATCCCAGAATGACTAGGAGAAACAAACTCCAGTACCTTATCCATTTCCAGGATTGGGTCAAAGTAGTGGTATTCCGCAGATCAAAATGCCAATCCAGCTTTTGTTCTGTTCTATCTTGAAGTGTTACCCTCTTTATGTCAGGATTGTCATGAGAATTGCACCACCTCTTATGAACTGTTGACACAGTGATACTTTTCTCCATCATTATTCATTTCTCGGTTCCCGTGTTGTTGAACCGGAATGCCGACAAGTGAATCATGATGTGTGAAATCTATACTCCTAGCAACTCTGTTGCTGGGTAGTTAAATGGACAATAACCTCATTCTTAGCATGTTGGTTATTGAATCATCATTCTAAGATTGATCGTGCTACCTAGTCCATTCTCTTGGTTCACTCCTCGATCGATGAGTTAGGATTATTTCAAATCCCTGCTCTATTGATCATATCGTCTTGCCCTGAAAAGCAGGATTGTCCTCGATCTTAGTAACATATCGGTGGTTCGTGATTTTCTGAATATCTTCTCGAAAGTATCACCAGGTTGTCACCTGACTGTTATGTTGAGCTCGTGATCAAGTTGGTTTATCCTATAAACCACCCTTTCTCCAAGAATCCGTGTTAGATACCCCTGAGCTAGTTGGTTAAGCTATGCATCAACTTGGAGAGTTGGGAGATAAAAACTTGTCTGACTTAGTTCATGTTAAGGGATATCTTCTTGTGTGTGTGTGTGTGTTGAAGAAGGATGATATTTTCATCGACTGACCCTCGTGATCAGTTAATGGACCTATCATCTTGTCCAACCTTTGATTTGAGTGTGGGCTATCCTCAAATCAAGTCAGAACCAACGATGTTCGTAATGTTGTCTTACTCGTGGTTTTTCCTCGAGCATACACCATTATATTTTTTGGTCTGACCAATGCTATCACCGTGTTCATTTAACTATGGAATTCCTTTTAAAAGGAAACCATGATGAATTGTTGTTGAGCCCATCGACAACATCCTTATCTTCTCCATGATTCTGTTGGACATTAAGCTAGTGTCGGAAACTTTGTAAACAATGCCTTCGAGTTCCGTCTCTGAGGCATATGTTGGATGAAATAAGTGACTTCCTTTGATTCACGTGCATTTGATGTAAGTTGCCGCCGTGAATTCGAGAAAGCATGTCTTTACCTCCTTTGGAACCATCCCAAGTCAGTTATGCACGTGCGAAGTATTATGTGGTTTGATAGACTGATCATCTTCATTCCATATGTGTATCCTAGCACACCAAGCCACTGACTGATTTGTTCAAGGAGAAGGAGTATCTTCATAAGAGCTAATCCGGACTTATGAAAGAACTTCGATATCCTCGCTGATGGTTCCCAACCAGAACTCGGTAGTGTTTTATTGTAAGACTACCATGTGATCATGTTTGTCTGAGGCAGCGTGTTCACACATGTGTAGCAGAACCAGCTCATGTTTTGGAGCTTGCTATCGTAGTTCATTTCCCGAGAATCTCGCAACGTCATTTCGTCGATTTGTGTTGCAAACTTTCATTTTTCTTCCTAGACTCGATGAGTCTGGAATATCCTGACACCAACCAGATCTGAATCTCAGGCAGATATGATGGTTGGAACATTTCCCAAGAACTATAATATTGGTCCCTCGATAACCAGTAAAGTGGATGTCGTGGCCAACACACCCAGCCGGAAGACCTATTATTGTAGTATCTTGTTTGAGGAAGTTGGCCACCTCCCCATAAGGATTTCGTAGGATTTACCTCCGTAACTGTTCCTTATGGATTCTATTGCTCCCGAAGTCCGACCTTTACTTGATGTTCTAGTTATCAAACCATATCTATGAATGGGATACACTAGCACGTCAAGGAGAACATTAGAAGCCGAGTGCTAAATGTCTCTCGGTCGATCACGCAGATTTTGGTTCCTTGGCCTCGCTAAGGTGAAATCTGAGAAAGTGTTATCCTCCTTTGCATCTGCATCGTCCATCGCTATTCATCATGGTAGTATGTTGTGTTGTCAGCACCCTTGACACGAATGTTGATAAAACCCTGATGATTGTGGAATTGCTCAAGTTCTTGAGAGCACGCGCAGGTGCTAGGTTTGATCGTCGGCATTAACTGTATAGTGCTCTCAACTTCCTCGGTTATGCTATAACTTTTCAAACAGTGAACTCACTCTCTATTGTTGGGTTCTTCCCCAGTTACCAGAATCATTCCAGCATTTGCATTTTGTTCCCAGCTTGCACCGCCAATGTGCCATTCTACCATGGGTCTCTTCCATTTCCGGTGATAAGCAAAAATCATCCATTACGTTGTCTTCAACAAGGTAATCCACATCATCCAAGTCCGAGTATGCCATTCTATCGACCCCCGTCAATCGATTGTTGTGATTTGCCTTAGGCTGATATAGAGAGTCTCAATGATCTCTATATCAAAGGTAATTCTTTTTGCCACTTAAGGTAATAATCTACGAATCACCCTCCTCCAGGATGTTTCATCGTGGTATCATGGCAACTCAACTCCTCGCTACGTTGACACTCGTTTACCACCTTCTTAGGTGTGGAATTGTTGTCTACCTGGTGAACCTTTGTCATCTGCTTCACTCCATTCCTATGGATGTGTGCTTCGTCTCTCAGCTCGAGAGATGTTGCTATGTCTCATACCGTGGATTAATCCTGAGTTGTTCGACCTTCGGGAAGAACAATTCTTTTAGGGTCTTTCCTTTCCTCTCGTTGTCATGATAGTTGGAGTTCTCAAGGCAAGACTTCGAGACAGTGATGGTGAACGAATCAACGTTCAATTGAAGTGCAACCTGGATCTTGAAGATTGTGCTAGTTTGCGTTCCCCCTTCATCTTACCCTATGCTTGAATCTCGAGACGAGATTCTTGTTTAGTGGGGGTGAGTTGTCACATCCCTAGCTTCTGGTGCTGCCTGGTGTTTGCATCATGTTTAAATTTTGAAACTTGAACTGAGGGAATTGGAAGCCTCAAAACCCTAAATAAAAGAAGGGCAAAAACCCTAAAAATCTCATTCATTGTTCCAAAATGCTCTTCTTAAATGTTTGATAATTTTTGGCAAGGGTTCTAGTCCCAACCAAAATATTGAACATTTTTAAGGATTTATTTTTGGGACTTTGAATTTAATTCATTAGCTATTTGAATTTGAATTATATTCATATAATTAGATTATAATTTCAAATACCCCTGAAACATTTTATGAGCTTTTGGAAAAGTCCATCTAGCAAATAAAAATATTCAGAGGAGTTTTGGCATTGTTTGAATTTGTTTAAATTCAAAACAGTGGCAAACAAATTTAAAAAAATAGAAAGCAGAAATAGGAAAAGCAGAGAGGAGAGAAAACTACCTGGCGCTCACCTGGCAGCCCAGCTCCTCCAGCGGCCCAGCCCACCGCCGCTTCCCCCCCTGTCGTCTTCCTCCCTCGCCAGAAGGACACGGGCACGCGACCGGCGCGCGCGGCCACGCGCCCCGGCCACCTCCTCCCTGCCTGGCTGCCTCCTCCTCCTCTGGATTCCTCTCCTGAGCGCCACGCAACCCTCTAGCCCTCCTACTCTCCCCGTGCCCCTCTCCTCTCTCTCCTCGGAACGCTCTCCCCCTCCTCTGTTCTCCTCACCGAACGCGCCCGCCGCCGCCGACGAGAACCACCGTGGCCACCGGCCACCCCACGCCTCGCCTAAGCGCCAAGCAGCTCCGCCCCGTCCCCCTCTTCCTCCTCACCAAGACGGAAGGCGCCGGAAGCCCTGGATGCTGCCAGCTTCGCCGTTCCCCTCCTCGGCCACCGCGGGTCGCCGCCGTCAAATCCGTCCCCGTCCGGCCTCCCTCAAGCTCGCCGTCCACCTCTACAGGGTCTATGTGAGCTCTCCATCCGTTTCCCCCTCTCTGTTTCGTCGTTCGCGCGCCGTAGCTAGGTTATCTACCAAGACCGAAACCCCACCGCCGCCGGCCATGCCGCCGCCGTCGCTCTAGCTAGTGTAGCTCGCGTCCGACCTCAGGCCCATGCTCAGGAGCTCCCCAGTAGGCCAAGTCCACCACCCGTTTCCCCTCCCGTGCACCCTAGTGCCGAAACCGCTGAGACCCGAACTCCGGCAGCCGCCGCGGGTTCCACTCCGGCGAACTCCGGCCACCCCCGCACCTCCCGTTGGTCCCCCTAGATGCGCACGGGCACGGGCTATCCTCTGGTGCCCCTGGCGCGTCGATCCGTCGACTCTGGCGAGTTCCGAGCGAACTCCGCCGCGGTTCGAGGTCACCGCCGGCGAAACTCCGGCGGGAGCTGACGTGGCTCCGTCATTAGGAGCTAACCCAGCTGGTTAATCAACCTACAACCACTGACAGTGGGCCCCACCCCTGGTCAAACCCCAGTCAACGCTGGGTTTGACCGGGATTAGTTCCTGTGTCACTGACGTGTGGACCCCGCACGTCAGGTTTGACCTGGACCTGGCCGTTGACTCGCTGACATCATGCTAGCGTCAGGCTGACGCAATTAATTCTTTTTGGATTTAAAATAATTCAGAAAATCCAGAAAATATACCGAACTTCAAAAAAATCATAGAAAATTAACCGTAACTCCAAATGAAATAATTTATATATGAAAAATTATCAAGAAAATTCAAGGAATCCATCTGTACCATTTTCATGCATGTTAGAACAACTTATAGCTGCTGTTCAGCACAAATCAATTAAATGGCATTTGGATAATCACATCTGGAGTTTGAATTTGAATCTTGTATTCAAACCAACTTCATTTAATCTGTTGCTAGTTGCATTAGCTCAAAACACATTCATATTACCATGTCATGAGCATGCATCATATTGTGCATTGCATTGATTGTATTTCTTCTTTGTTGCCGGTATCTGTTCCCTCCCGGTAGGCGATGTTCCGACGTTGTGATCGTTGACACTGATGAAGACTCAATGTTATCTTCAGAAGTGCCAGGCAAGCAAAACTCCCTTGTTCATTCCGATACAATCCTAACCTCTCGCCCTGCTCTCTTTTACTGCATTAGGACAACAACGACATATTTGTTACTTGCTGCGGTAGCTGAACCCCTTTATCCTTTGCATGACCTGTCATTGCCACAGTAAATAGATGAAACCCACTAGCATGAGTAGGAGTTGTTTGAGCCCTGATGTGCCTACTCATTCATGCTTGTTTGTCATGCCTGCTACTGCTTAGAGTTGAGTCAGGCCTGATTCATCGGGGATGAATCAGAGGCGTGTGAACATGTCCTACTGTGTGTGAGCTAAGTGTGTGAACACGATTTGGTAAAGGTAGCGGTGAGAGGCCATGTAGGAGTACATGGTGGGTTGTCTCATTGCAGCCGTCCTCAGGAACTGAGTTCTGTGTTTGTGATCCATGAACAGCTACTACCACACATTGGGCTCCGGGCGCTCCAAGCTCTCTCGACTTATTAATCAACTTGATCTCTATCCAGGAGTTGCAACTAGTTTCTGGTGTTTGTAGGTAGTGTTAGTAGTCTACCAAGTGGCACCCGGTACAGGTGGGCTTGGGACAGACTAGGCACAGTGGCCCGGTGTACCAAGTGGCACCCGGATGGTGGGCTTGGGAACCCTGCTCACATCGTTTGGGGCCGTGAGCGACACCCCGGCCGGATCTCCTTGCGGATGGAACCCGAATAGGCGATAAACCTGGACGAGAGACTTGTATGGTTAGTCAGGTCGTGGCCGACTCCCTCGCCCGGCTTCCGCTTGAAGGTTGCCGAGGTACATGACGTGTACAGGGCGGTAAGTGGCGAAAGCGTGTGTGAAGAAGTACACCCCTGCAGGGTTATCATTATCTATTCGAATAGCCGGATTCCTCGGATATGGAAACTTGGACCCCTTGTGCAGTTCATAGACAAGTGAAAGTGGATACTCTAAAATACGCAAGATAAGCGTGAGTGCTATGGATGGCGTTCTCATAGGGAGACGGGAGCGGATCCATAGTGGTGTATTGATATGGTGAATATGTGGACTCGTGTGCGCCACCTCAAAAGAGTTACTTGCAGTCGTAGTTTAGGATAGCCACCGAGTCAAAGCTGGCTTGCTGCAGTTAAACCCCACCATCCCCTTTGTTGATAATGATGCATATGTAGTTAGTTTTGATGTAAGTCTTGCTGGGTACATTTGTACTCACGTTGCTTAATTTATGTTTTTGCAGAGAGACTTTAGTCTCGCTAGTAGTACCGCGTGGACTTCGACGTTTAGCTTGTTACCTCAGCTACGATCTTGTGCCCTCGGCAGGATCTGGTAGATAGTCAGGCCTTTCAGCCTTTTCATTTATAGTTGTCTGTACTCAGACATGTTAAGCTTCCGCATGTGCTTTGACTTGTATGCTCTGATTGTTGGGTCATGAGACCCATGTTTGTAATATCTCGCTCCTCGGAGCCTATTGAATAAATACTTGAGTTGTAGAGTCATGTTGTGATGCCATGTTGTATTTGCACATATCGAGCATATTGTGTGTATGTTATTGAAATGTTTGGTATGTGTGGGATCTGACTATCTAGTTGTTTATCCTTAATAGCCTCTCTTACCGGGAAATGTCTCCTAGTGTTTCCACCGAGCCATGGTAGCTTGCTACTGCTCCGGAACACTTAGGCTGGCCGGCATGTGTCCTTCTTCGTTCCTGTGTCTGTCCCTTCGGGGAAATGTCACGCATTGAGTACCGGAGCCCTGTTAGCCCGCTATAGCCCGGTTTACCGGAGTCCTGCTAGCCCAGTGCTACAGCCCGGACCCACTCGCTGATGACCGACACGTTCGATGCTGGGTCATGGATGCCTGTCCCTGTAAGTTTGTGCCACTTTGGGTTTACGACTAGCCATGTCAGCCCGGGCTCCTTATCATATAGATGCTAGCGACACTATCATATACGTGTGCCAAAAGGCGCAAACGGTCCCGGGCAAAGGTAAGGCGACACCCGTGGGAATACCGTGCGTGAGGCCGCAAAGTGATATGAGGTGTTACATGCTAGATCTATGTGGCATTGAGTCGGGGTCCTGACATTGATGTTGGTACCCTCCCGTAGATATGCAAGCCAATCTCCACTCGCACCGAGCCCAACCTGTGAAACAGTGGGCAGGGGGAGAATTAGGAAATGGACACGGCAGTAGTCTTTAGAATGCATTTACTAAGTGATCAAACTCATCTTACCTGCTCATCGGAGGAAATCTGGGTGCCCCTCAACGTCGGCATCTCAAGGAACGTCAACTTGCAACTACGGCCATGCCGCGCTGGAGAGACCCCCAAGGAAACATCCTCGTGCGTTCCACGGAACATCAAGATGCATTTGTATGAGTAGTTTATCTTGTGAGAGAAAAGGATGAATGAGGGAAGGCCTCTAGAGATATAGATGGACACTACTACTACCAATGTGCTGGCCTGTGCATTGCAATGGATCCAATGTAGTAGAATAATACTTGTTCACGTGCTTGAAATATAAACACTCTAGTTTATATATACATGTCTCAGCAGACATGAAAGCTTGTCCATGGAAGTTGAACCACGGCAACCATCACGTTTCTTGTTTCTACCACTTCCAGACCCACACACGATTCCCACGACGCTCCTCCAACCCACGGCATGACGTCCGCCGACGTGGACATGGATCCTCTGACGTGGCTATCACTGCCTTGCCCTGCCTTTCCTTCGCTGACAGGTAGGACCCACGCTTATGGGTCCCACATGTCAGTGACAGAATGGTAGGATTGTTCGCGTCAGGGGATCCTCATCCCCCCGACGTGCCCCTCATCCCTCTCGGCCCCACCACTCCTCTGCCTTCATGTGCATGACATGCGGGCCAGCTGAACTGCGGTGACCATCAACTTTCTACCACAGACACACCCGACTGGACGCGGTTTGCCTGCTCCGCTGTTGTGCTCTGATCCGTACTCCCGCACCATAGAATTTTCATCCAACGGCTGTGACACATTTCATCCTGGGCATCAATCCTCAGCTGGAGTACTTATATACTACAGGTAGTACCCGCCGGTGTGGCCATCTACGCCTCGTAACGCCCCGATGCCCAGCTGTGGCACCCTCGCCACGGCCACGCCACCACCGGCCGGTTCATCTCGGACGAGTGAGTCGTGAACCATGCCACCACCATGAGAATGACATGTGGGCCAGCCGCATTTAAGGTCCGCATGTCATTAACTCATAGGCCGGGCACTAAGCCACGGAAGTTCGGCCCCGTGGGCTCCGAGAGGGAAATGTAACTCCCACGGCAGGTCTTGTGGTGCTCCCACAGTACGAGCTCGTGCCAAAACTGGAATTTTTTTCTTACTACTACCAACTAGTACTAGTAAGGTACACATGCATTGCACGCATGAGATTCTGGTGGTTTGTGCATTATGCTTCTACATGTGGAGCTTTCCGGATTCTAACATGTGGCAAAATCTGGTGGAATGTAAGGTTAGGCAAGTTTGATTAACTTAGGTGAGTGTTTGGTTCAAGCCACACCTTCGTCAAGCCACACTAAGGCCGCACATGACATACACACAAAAAATGTGGCAAGATTCCCTTAGGCTTGCCAACTTGTGGCTCTCACTTTGAAGAACTAATAACTTTGCCTAAGCTTAGTTGTGGAAAAGTTAGTCATGAATTCAGTTCAACCACGAAGTCTTCTAGATTATACATGTGGCAGAATCTGGTGAATGATATCCAACGGCCAGTAGTGCTCGGATTTGCCATCTTTGTACCGTTGGATTGGCTTCATTCAACGACCAACTTTCAAAGTTTTTCACACACTATATAGGGGTATAGATATAGATGTGTCGGTCTGTTGCAATGGATCCAAAGTATATCTATTTAGTGGAGTGCACTCTAAACACAATATCTATTTATATTTCTCTAACCTTCCGTAGCCATGCAACCAAGCCACATAAGCTTGATGGGTGCCCCCCACATCATATTATTCATACTATGTTGATTGAAAAAAAGATAAATCACCCAAAACAAGATCTTCTTGTTTTTTGTTCCTACAATGTTGTGTCGTGCACGTACCTACTAGTTGTATAGTGGTAGTACTAGTAATATAGTATTAGGAGTACAAACTTGGTACTAGTAGGAGTAGTACTAGTACGGAATGCTCCTACTCTATCAACGGGCCCCATCTGACATCAAATTTCTTGGCTTTCGTGCTACAGCTAGATCTTCCCCTCGTTTCTGTTTTCCAACCCGGCGGCGGGCGGGGTGTCGGTTTTCTCAACGGCAGTCCCACATGAAAGTGAAAATGCTAGGAAACACGCCTTCCCTATGCTATATGTCGTGCCGGACGGGCCGTGTTGTACTCCCGATTCCCGGGCGTGTGGGGGTGCGACGCGAACGCGGCAGGCCTTTTCCTTTTACCAGCAATGTGTCCGTGCGTTGCGACGGATCCAAAGTAATAGAATTGTAGTATTTGTTCACAAACTTGAAAGAAATCACTATTGTTTTGATATACTCCTAATATATTACTCCCTCCGTACCTAAATATTTGTCTTTTTTGATATTTCAAATGGACTATCACATACGGATTATATAGACATATTCTAGTGTTTCTAGCAAGATGCCCACGCGTTGCATGAAGTTGATGGAAAAGGTAAGCACAACTTATAAATTGACGGATGGAGTACTAGTTACAGTGATGCATATAATTAAGCAAAGGGATCGCACATGTCGGTATTGACTGGAACGAGAATGCAACAACACAAAAATAATTAAGGCCACGATGATGCGATCGCAGTGGTGGTTACAAAAGGCAAGAAGAAAGATGGATCCACGAACGTACGACCTCCTCCTCCTCAACTTAGTGCGCCGGGCCACCGACCGGCAGCTAAGGAGCGGCAACTTTTGTGGCTAGGTCGAGGTGCTTCTCAGCAAAGGCATCCAAGGCTTCCACTCGGTTGAGGAAGGCCAACGTGAATGTCGTAGTGTCCTCACTGGCCTTGTAGATACATATGTACACGATTTCCGCATACACGTGGATGTGTAGGTCGACAAATTCTTGCAGGGCGAGGCGCCTCGCGGCGAGCGCGACCTCCAGGTGGACATTCTTCGTGGCGTCGGCGGGCAGTCGCACGACCACCAGTGCTTGAAAGAGGTTCCGGCCATGGAGGACGATTAGGGTGGCAGGCAATGAGGAGCCCGAGTGCGCTGGCTGGAGGAGTATGGCGATGTCGTCTGCGAGCTTCTTGAGGACGATGAACTTGTTGCTGGTGGCAATGATCATCTGGTCCAACTGAGAGTCGTAGTTGGCATTGACGGCGGCCATCCACCAGCCGGTCTCCAACACCGTCTGGAGACGATCCACGGCGCCATGCCGCAGGCCGGCATCGTGGACCATCTGGTGCAGCCGCTGGCCGCTCACGTGCATTGCCGCCATGGGTCTGGTGTGAGCTCTTTTGCGCTTAGTGTAGGTGCTTAGGAAAATGCTTAGGTGCGTACGATGTGGTAGATGCATTGGAATGGAGAGGCGCCTTTATATGAGGGCAATGAGGGCAAAGTGCGTTGCATTCACATCGTGCAACCTCTTTTCCCGGACCTCCTCCCATTACGTCCCTCATGCATTAATTGAAGGAGGATGCATTGGTCGTTCAACATATCGGGAACCGCTGCTCCCTCCCTCGTTTGCATTAAAGCCGTATCGGGAACCGCGTCGCCCGCTGTCAAATCGAATACTCCCTCTCTATATGTACCAACTTTTTTTAATTTCAAGTTTTGCTCCATGGCGTAATCCATCGATACTACTACTGTACAAAAGTGGAGTATATACATTTTTTAAAAGGCTAGAGGGTGGGGCAGTCTAGCTCGGTCGGTTTCACGAGAGGCGAGGGCCTTTGTGATTTGACGGCTCATTACTATTGTCAAATCGAATAGTACCGCACTGCCCGCTGCACACCCGGCGCCTCCATTAAACCCCTCTGTTAACCCAGCATGCAAACCGAGAATCCTACTCCGGCCACACGTCTGTTCATGAGCGGGCCGAAATTGAACGCAACACCGACTGAGCTCCTCCCGTGCACCCTCAGTTTAAACGAGGTCAGACGCCGGCCAAGCTCCTACCATCCGCCCTCTATTTACACGAGGCCAGACAGACAGCTGGCAAGAATCGCACCCCTCCACCGCTCCCCCATCTCCTCCTTCACCATTTTCTCCACTCTTCTGATGGCTTCCGATGAGCCGTTCTCCGGCATATTACCCGGCTGGGTGGCCCGCCGAGCCCTCCGGATACGGGCGAGGCCACTCGGTGCTTCACCAACCTCGCTTGGCCCGACGGAGCCAGTTGCCACCCCAAGCATGCGCGTGGTTCAGCAACTCGCTGCTCTAGTTCAGCTTGATGAGGAGTGGCGAGTTGCTCCATGCCGGCACGGCGGCGAGCATGCCAGTACGGGCACCATCGCTGCCGCGTCATACCGCGACACCAGTGTCCGCAGTGGCCGCGCCTCCCGTGTCTGTCGGCGCGCCACCCATGCCTATGGCAGCACCATGCAGGCAGAGACAGAAGCCGGGTGCGTGGAGAGCGACGAGTCGGTGGCCAGCTTCTCCGTGTCCACCGCCATCGTCGAGGAGAAGTAGAACACAGGAGGCAGCCGCCACTTGGGACCCATGAAGGCCACCGCCGAGGCGGCGACCGCGGCTTCAGGTGGTTTCTTTGCTGCTTCATATCTTCCGAGGACCTTCGTCGACCCCGCAAGTGTCTGACGGACATGAGGAAGACAAAGGGATCCGCGGGCGGCCATTTAGAACTAAAATAAGTCTAGATACATCCATTTCTAGGACAAGTATTTCCGGACAGAGGGAGTATTAATTATACAAGAGAGCCGGATTGGCACCTCTTAGTTCATGTAAATGTAATGAAATCCATCATGTTTATATGAAGATCCGGCTTTTTATATGAAATCCTTCATGCTTATATGAAATCAGTCTGTGTTTGCACGAATTTCATCTGGTTGGTTAGAGTTGTAAAAATGTAGGCGGCTGGCGTTTGATGTCGTCCTCCGCTTAAGGAAGCGAGAGGAAATTTGCCGGCTGCCGTTGGAGATGCTCTTTATGCTGGAAATAATAGAGTGACATCCAATCCATTTGAGTTAATTGCATGTATGATTGTCCCTCTATAAAAAGTTAATTGCATGTACAGTGTACACGTGACTTGCAGGGTGGCTACAGCTTCGTACAGAAAGTTAAAAAGAAACAAGTCCATCCTTAATCTTGTATTCTAAGTACTCTGTGGGTTCCACTGTCAGTACAGTAGAGAAAGAAGTATATATTAAATAAGTAGAGTAATATATAATATAAAAATATGAAGTTAAAATACAGAATTCGAACTCATGTCATCGTGTTGCGAGCATCCGGCGCTAACCAGCCCAGCACATTTTTGTTGTTAACCATGCTGGAGATATATCTCCATGTCTACTCTTATATATACTCCATTCATTCCTAAATATTTGTCTTTTTCAGATTTCAAATGGACTACCACATACGGATGTGTATGTAGACATATTTTAGAGTGTAGATTCACTCATTTTGCTCCGTATGTCTTTCTAGGAAGGGGTCAGATTTGTCCTTGATTTATTTATGAGGTATCCAGATGGCACTGCACCGCCAAGAAAAGAGGGTAACATCAAAATTATGGACTACTTTTTTGAGTATGTTGGTAAGGTCCGGTCATAGTCACTTGTTGAAATCTCTAAAAAGACAAATACTCCCTCCGTCCGGAAATACTTGTCATCAAAATGGATAAAAGGAAATGTATCTAGACGTATTTTAGTTTTAGTATTTTCGGACGGAGGGAGTAGAAAACAGAGTTGGTGATGATGGTGTGTGTGCCATCCTGCAATATAGGCCATCGGATTTATATCTAACGGATAGGAAAGAAACTATGGCAATTTTGCAAAAATATACCCACACGTCTCTCCATGTTCGCAAATAAGGCCTTCCCTCGTTCAACCTTTTCTCTCACAAGATAAACTACTCACACAAATGCATCTTGATGTTCTGTGCAACGCACGGGCAGCTAGCTGATTTCTTTTAAAATAGTTGCTGCGATAATTGGGTTGAAGTGATATATTTTATGTCTGCCCCGAATGATTTTAGATTCACTGGTAGTAACAAAGAAAAGGTTGCCTTGTTAATTAACAGAAACAGGGTGAAAACTATCACATGAGGCCGGTAAAAACAAGGCACACTGGGTTCGGCGTCATCGTCACTACAGCTGTGCGCGCGCGAGAAGTCTACATATCGAGGGGGCTACCAAGCGAGGCACCAAGACACAATGTTTGTGAGAGAAACCAATTGACAGATTATGATCAGATCGAGTTGTCACCCTTCTGCTGTCATTGTTGGGGGGAGGGAGAGAAAGACGTATCGAGAGTGTGCGCGGTAGGCACAGAGGCACAACTAGCGAGTGTGTGTCTGTGTGTGTGTGTTTGAAAGAGGAGTAGATAGATTATTATCAAGATCGACGTGCCATCCTACTCCTTCGGTGCCGGGTAGTGTGTGTGTGTATGTTTGAGAGAGAAGCCAGTCGATAGATTAGTATCAAGATCGAGGTGTCACCCTACTCCTTCGGTGTTGGGAAGTGTGGGTGTGTGTGGGGGGGGCAGTGACACTCACATATCTCTACTCGTATAAAAAACAGAGTTGGTGATGATGGTGTTCCTGCCATCCTGCAATATAGGCCATCCGATTTATATCCGACGGACAGGAAGGAAACTATGGCAATTTTGCAAAAAGATACCCACACCCCTCTCCGCATTTGCAAATAAGGCATTCCCTCGTTCATCCTTTTCTCCCACAAGATAAACTTCTCATACAAATGCATCTTGATGTTCCGTGCAACGCATGGGCATCTTGCTAGTAGGGAGAAGGAGTTTGTGTGACACATATCTAGCTATATTAAGGGATAGGTAGATAGCATATGTGTGAGAGACATTATTATACTTTGAGACATTAGTGGCTGTGGGTGGGCGGAATTAAAGGGGTGGGCGTGTTAGACATAGAGAGCGTGTGTGTTTCTGTGTGAGAGACTTGTAGGACGGGGTAGAAAGACGAATTTAACCCTGACGGAGGGAGAGAAATACACGAAGTGCGCGTGTGTGATTCCGATGCCCACAGGGAAATGAGATATGTATGCGTGTGAGAGAGATTGCACAATTCATTCACGTATCACTATCTAGCGATCGTGGACGTGCATCGCTTGAACATAAGTCAATATCTACTTCGTATCGTGGCCAAAGGTACAATATCGATTCAACGCTATAAAGATTGGACACTCACATATCACATTTTTTCTATTTAAATAAACCTTTTCAGTTGTGCATGCCAAAGTTACAGTGATGTTTCTTCAAACAACCAATGTAGCTATCATGTACATGCACCATTGTTACTCTTGCATTCAAATTCATTAGTCTTGGATGATTTAAGTTTCTATTTTGAAGTAATATATGTAATATTCATATATGAATTCAACGGGTACGCAATTTATGAAATGGAGGCTATGTAATCATATGAGGTAACACTTTTAAGTAGCTGACTACAATATCCATTTCTTTTTGTGCGCCTCTACACTAACACGTCAATGCATTATGTTTAAAGTAAATAACCAATGGCACTAAATTATCTATTTACACGAGAAATACATAGGCTGAGCGTTTGATCCCTTTTTTGTGAACGCGCCACTACACCCGTACGATTGGCCGCGCCCGTGTGAACGTCCAAGTTATCGGCGCATCATCCCGAGTTATTGTCTTTTTTTCTGGGGTGGACTTCACACCAGTTATTAACTGCTGACGCGTGCCCCGTGTACACAGTCTAGCATGACCTTCCCGCTAGCACGGTCCAAAATTAGTTGAAACTGGATACGAACGATCCCGCGGGCGGCAAAATCTCCCGCCTCCTTCTAAAATTTCCGCCACCTTAGTCTTTAGCATGCGAAATCCCCCTTTTGTCCTTGGTGCACGGAGATCAACAGTTACAATACCGCCCTCATCTACATGATAGGTCGGGGCTGCTTTGGTAACTTCCGGTTCCCCCACTACACGGCACCCCCATTTCCTCTCCCCCTCCCGCAAAAATGACTAACTCCACAGCACAAGAGCATCTTACATCACGCCGTACGTACTTCATCACCCTTTCTCCCCTCCCCTCTCAAAACCCTAGACTACTCATCCACCGGTGTACCATAGCCCATTCACTGCCAGCGGCATCCACCTCGCCGGATCTGCTTCTGCGGCCGCATCTACCCCTCCCACCACCCCTAGAAACAAGTAGACTGCTCATCCACCACAGTACCATAGCCCATTCAGTGTCGGCCTTGTCCACGGCGCCGGATCTGCTTCGCTGGTACTCTCGTCAACCGCCGCGTATCTATAGCGGCTCATTCGTACTCCCCACCGGAGACGCTTCGTCCACACCCCCCCCCCCAGAGCCACCACACCGACGCCCCCGTCGACGGCCTCTGATCCTCTTCGCCGACACCTTCCTCAACCCTACCGGAGCCGCTTGGCCGACACCATCGTCAACCCTGCCGGAGTAGCTTCACCTATAGCATTCTCAACCCTACCGGGGCCGCTTTGCCAACTCACAAGTCCACGGCCTTAGATCCGCTTCCTCGCACCCTCATCCAACCTACCGGAGCAGCTTCTGACGCCCCGTCCACGACCGCAGATCTGCATCATAGACACCACCCTTAACACAACGACCGGAGCAGCTTCTGATGCCCCGTCCACGGCCGCAGATCCGCATCGTCGACACCATCCTTAACCCAACCACCGGAGTAGCTTCTGACGCTCCGTCCACGGCCGCAGATCCGCATCTTCGACACCATCCTTAACCCAACCACCGGAGCAGCTTCACCTACGCCCTCGTCCACGAACACAGATTCGCTTCGCCCAAACCGTAGTCCACCCTACTAGAGCCGCTCCACAAACACCCTACTCGATGGTTCTAGATCTCCTTACTGGACCCCGACAGCCAGCGCAGCGTCATCATCCTCGACATTTCTAACCTGATTCCAACAGTCTGGAGAGATGCCAAGCACCCTCCATGGCCTAGGTACTTGTCACCTTTAAACCCGTCCAACATCACCTGCCCGATGTACTTCAAATATACTAACCGGTCGCTATTACCTGTTATGCAGCTGGCAAAAACTACAAGGACGATGTTTCTTCTGGATCTAATAGCTTGGCCAACCAAGATCCTGGACTGAGGCATTGCTATGATCTTGTAAGCGCGTCTCTCTCTCTCTTGTATTGTTCTGTGCCTGCCAACGTGCTTTGCTAGGATTTTCGACCAGTAATCCCTTTGTGCAGACAATGATTTCTACTACTGGCTGCTAAATTAGATATGTAGATGTCATACATGATACTACCTCGTACCTCCGTTCCTAAATACAAGTCTTTCTAGAGATTCCACTATAGGCTACATATGGAGCAAAATGAGTGAATCTACACTCGAAAATGCATCTATATACATCTGTATGTGGTCCATACTGGAATCTCTACAAAGACATATATTTAGGAACAGGGGCAGTACATTACACAAAATCGTAGGTGGCATGTAGGAATTCCAGTGCACTACATTAGGCTCCCTTAGAGTGCCTGCTAGTCCAGCATACAGAGTCATGGCTAGTTTATGGTACACACACAATTGTTAATTGGTGGTTTAAATATGCGCAAGGGATATGCAATGTAGTATCATGTAGAGATGTCTGAAATTAGCCGTGTCAACTTGCAGATAGGGTTACACAATGAAAAAGTACAAGATGTATGTGGCAATTTCATGGAACATCGCAAAAAAAGAGGCAGCGGTGAGCCTATACAGTGTGCTATGGTACGTCACTCCTCCATTGCAATCATCGTGACATGTTATTTGTATGCCAGTTTTATTAGCCAAGTTTCTTAGGGACAGTTATTACGAGTTATCCTAAGAAAATAAGCACATGTGAATATAAGCTCCATGTAATAAGCCAACCAGTTCTTTTCATTGCGTTTTCAGCTTATCTTTGGTATGATCAGTGGAAAGTCTAGATTGCATTATATTTTTTTCATTTTTCTGCCCATATGGAAATTAATTTGACTTGCAAACATCACAAATTGAACCCAGTGCAGTAATTAATATGATAGGAAAATAGATCATCACTATTTGCTCAAAATGCAAATACAAAGATACCATCTACTTGGCACAATCTACTTTGGTCAATGTTTTCCATAGAGATCCCATTGCATAATTTAAACGGAGAATGCATGACCCACATTTAAATGAAGAACAATTATTTATTGAAATTCGATGGTCCAAGTGGCTGGTTATTATCGTATAGCAGCACCACCTGAAAGCATCATATAGCAGCAGCAGTAGCTCATAGCAACTCATCATACAGCAGCAACAATCTGCAATTCATCATATACCAGCAGCATCTCATAGCAATTCATCATATAGCAGCAGCAGGAGCAGCTCATAGCAATTCATCATATAGCAGCAGGAGCAGCTTGTAGAAACTCATCATATAGCAGCAGTAGCAGCTCATAGCAATTCATCATATAGCAGCAGCAGTAGCAGCTCATAGCAACTCATCATACAGTAGCAGCATCTTATAGCAATTCATCATATAGCAGCAGCAGGAGCAGCTCATAGCAATGCATCATATAGCAGCAGCAGAAGCAGCTTGTAGCAATTCATCGTATAGTGGATCAGAATGAAAATTTGGCATAAAATCAGAGGAGATCCTCACCTTGTTGGATGAGCCCATCCTTCAACAGCACCTCAAGGCCATGGCCTGGGAGGAGGGGAGGGGGAATAAGGTGCCTACTGCAGTAGTGTGGCATCATCCGTAGTTGTGCAGCGCCCGCCGGAGTAGTGCATTGGACAAACCACAGTGGAGCAGCTGCTGGAGACCATGAGAATGAGGGGCGGCGCCAGAGCGAGGAGCAGCCAGGGAGATTTGCCCCTACCCGCTGGCCATGTAGCCTAGCTGGACATAGCATCATCGAGGACCAGGCCAGATGGGAGCAGTGGTGACGGCTCGCTGGAGGAACCCTTGTGCTGTAGGCAGGGGATCGAGGTAGAGGGAAAGGGGAGAGGAGATGCAAGTGGGCAGGGCAATGAGTGCTTGCGTGTTTGTTTTTACTTGAGGGTCAGGTGTGACACGGGCGTCAGCAGTTGCATTTTGAGTGTAATATAGGCAGACAAAAGAGTCATTTCACTATTCCCCTTCCCTTCAATTTTTAGTGAGGTTCTACCCGAAACACCCCACTCCAAAGCGAAATTAGTTAAGCCCAAGCCCATAACTCAAAAATGACTTCTTTACATCTTTTATGGCTTATTTTGACAATATGCCCTGAAAAGGCGGAATCGAACTGGCCCTTAACCTGCAATTCAATTGTGCGTGCAATGATGAATCACTCCTGCCTGCTATCTGTACATTTAGGCATCATCATACATGGCATAACCTAATACATGTGCATTCCATTGTAGAATCTGGAATATGCAATGTTTATGTTAGTTCATACGTTGCACATGATGTTTAAATGCCCCTTAAATCTGGTCAGTCAAGTGATGGTCTTTAAGCCTCCTTCTTTGCTTCTTTTCTTGATATGTAAGATTTGCTCACACATCTGTTCAATTGCTTGTTTGCATCAGCCAGCCATACTAGGACTGTTTGCTTTGATTACTTGTTGTTCTTGACCTAACACTCTAACAGAGCTTGTCAACGATTTAAACACTAAGGGCTGCTGTAGTGGGGCCTTGTCTAACTCATAGGTGACATAAAGGTTTGGCTGTACACTACAGTAGGCTCTCCAAGAGTACCTGGAGATCCAGTTCGAAGGTATGCCTAGTTTTTACATAGTGCAGACATAGTAAATGCTCATTTCATTGTGTGCAAGTGCAAGAGATGCGGCATGTTTCATTATGTGGTGTTGTTTTGTTATAATCTCATCCTTTTGTGTTCACAGACTGGAAAGTATGCATATTTATCTTCCAAGGAGACGAGTAACTAGTTTGTGTCACCTTGCAGAGGGGGTGCAATGAAGATAAGATTGAGGATTTCCAAGTACAAGATGTTAGGAAGGAGCCTTGCAAGAGAAGTAGGAGCTGCGCTGAGCCTCTTCAACCTGCTAAGGTAAGTCACTGTATGCAACTCAACAGTTCAATTCCTTGTTTGTTTCAGGCATAGTTAATTTTCTCTTTTCAATTGCTTTATTTGTCCTCAGTTAATGAGATGCCCAAATAATCATGCCTGATGTTCGGTACTTGTATCACTATTAGTTGACATAATTAAAGGCCTTACCATTTAATTACTCTGCCGAAGTGTGCCTGAAGCTTTGAAGTCTATTAACCAACTATTATTGCATGAGGCTCACAATCTAGTTTATACTACGCTAATGATTGCATAGTTTTGCCTGCTGTAGTATGTTTGTATGAAACCCTCTGCTGTTCATTATGCTCCCTAAGACTTTAATTGAGGCACAGAATGGCCAACTGCTTGCTTACTTATACGCAACGTGCTGTCTAAATTTGTAACTTGTCTGTGTTTTCGATTGGGCCCCAACATCATGCTCCTCTGGTGAGCTAAGAGGGATTTCTGTATGCAGGCTGCACAGACTATCTTTTTTATAATTTTTAAAATATCACCTGCTTATGCTTCATGACGTGTAACATTTTTTTGAAAGTGACGTGTAACATTATTGTTAGTCCTGTTTTGCCATGTAGTACAAAATAGTGTCTTGTTCGCTTCACTGTTGTAACTATATTTTTGCCCTAGTCATGTGTACTTACAGAAACATTTCAGGATGAAGTGACATCAACACAAAGATCTGCGAGCAGTGCGGCATGGCCGTTACCGAATGATTATGGATTGGAATTGGAATGTGCTGATGTTCTCGAGCATCAACTAGAGGTGGCAAGACAACGTGTACATGATTGTCAACGTATAATCAACAAGTTGAGACTGGACATGCAGGTATTAGATGCAGGAGTCAAAAAATGAAACAAGACACTGAGGTAACCATGAAGGAATTGGAGATTTTGCAGACTGAAATTTGTGCTATCTGAATCCGGCCAATCCTATTTTCTGAAGAGATTATAGTTCAAATGGAGTTAAGTTGATGCGCGTCCATGATGTATGAGCTGTATTTGCCCAGTGTATGTAATTTGTTGTTTGTGTATGCTTTACTATCACCTGTGCCAAACCATAATGCCCAGTGGGTATAATCAGCTGTAATTCTTTATTGTATAGTGTAGGATTATTCTACCTTTCTATGCCTTGATCTCTTTGTTGTATAGTGTATGATTTTTAGAGGTAATAGTATTGAGTAGGATAATTCTTTGAATATGCTATATCGTTCAAACGGGGGCCAACTCGCCCGACCATGGCCCTTCACGGGCCGTCGGATCCATGGGCCTTCTACGTCTCGTAGGATCCATGGGCCTTCTACGTCTCGCAGGATCCATGGGCCTTCTACGTCTCGTAGGATCCATGGGCCTTGTATGTCTCGTAGGATCCATGGGCCTTCTACGTCTCGTAGGATCCATGGGCCTTCTATGTCTCGTAGGATCCATGGGCCGCTGACTCATTTATGGGTCTTGTATAGGCCTTTAATGGGTCATAGATGGGCCTTTAATGGAAATCGTACGTTTTATGGGCTGACCATAATGGGCTGTTAATAGGCCGAATTTGGTGATGCTATGAAAATGGCCCAACAGACTAACGGTCCACAAACGGGCTGACTGTAACGACAGGCTGAATTTGGCCCACGTGCAGAAAATGACAGTAACGGGCCATAAGTAACCGAATGCTGCAAATGAGCCCAAGAATAAATAGGCCCTCAGAAGGCCGAAAGTTAACTTGGGCTGGAAACGGCCCAATGGAATAATGGGCCGTTAATGGGTATAAAGTGATACACTGTTCATTACGGGCCAGTTTCACCACAGGCCTTAATGGGTGTAAAGTAATACACTGTTCATTACGGGCCAGTTTCAGCACGGGCCGCTAATGGGCCAAGAGTTACAAAGGGCCTCATATGGGCCGAAAGACGTCATGGGCTATACAGGGGCCAGAAGTGAAAATGGGCTGGAATCATATTGGATGGCCCAGATGACACTACTGGGCCTAATTCGGATAGGGAGTAATGGGCCTTGGGTTAGCGTGTTGTAAATGGGCTATATGCGAACAGGTCGTTAACAGGCTTTCCATGGGCCGGCCCGCCAGCTTTTGACCAAGTCAAACGGGTCGGCCTTTTCACAGGAATGGGCCACTATTGGGCTGTGCCACGTGTCGACGTATCATAGGCGCCTTCTGTCAAGTGAGTGGATGACATCTGTCCCAACGATGAGCCAACACGTGTTTCCTCTAGCCAATGATGATTTTACACGTGGAAAATCCCCATTGGTCGGGGCTGTTAACAGGTTATCGGATCCAAAACCCGACCCGATAGCTTAACGGTGTTCCGTTACAGTGGATGCCATGTGTCGGTCACCCTTGACGAAAGCACTTCTGTGACGCGCGATTTATCGTCATGGAAGTGGACACTTCCGTGATGATAATTTTGGTAATGTCATTGAACACTTCTAGGACAACACAGGTATGACTATCTTGATTCTGTCATAAATTTGTCATGGATGTACATGCATGACAAAAAAATGTGACCTGCTGTGACAAACACGTATCATCACGAAAGTGTATTTTTTTGTAGTGGTGGTGTCTGGGCACGACGAACTTTGGCAACGGTGCATACTCAGGGAGAACACTTTTATCTTGAAATTTAGTGAGAGATCATCGTATAATGCTACCGTCAATCAAAGCAAGATAAGATGCATAAAAGATAAACATCACATGCAATCAATATAAGTGATATGATTTGGCCATCATTATCTTGTGCTTGTGATCTCCATCTCCGAAGCACCGTCATGATCACCATCGTCACCGGCGCGACACCTTGATCTCCATCGTAGCATCGTTGTCATCTCGCCATTATTATGCTTCTACGAATATCGCTACCGCTTAGTGATAAAGTAAAGCATTCAGGGCAATTGCATTGCATACAATAGAGCGACAACCATTTGGCTCCTGCCAGTTGCCGGTAACTCGGTTACAATACATGATCATCTCATACAATAAAATTTAGCATCATGCTTTGACCATATCACATCACAACATGCCCTGCAAAAACAAGTTAGATGTCCCCTACTTTGTTGTTGCAAGTTTTACGTGGCTGCTACGGGCTGAGCAAGAACCGTACTTACCTACGCATAAAAACCACAACGATAGTTTGTCAAGTTGGTGTTGTTTTAACCTTCACAAGGACCGGGCGTAGCCACACTCGGTTCAACTAAAGTTGGAGAAACTGACACCCGCCAGCCACATGTGTGCAAAGCACCTCGGTAAAACCAGTCTCGCGTTAGCGTACGCGTAATGTCAGTCTGGTCCGCTTCATCCAACAATACCGCCGAACCAAAGTATTACATGTTGTTAAGCAGTATGACTTATATCGCCCACAACTCACTTGTGTTCTACTCGTGCATATGACATCTACGCATAAAACCAGGCTCTGATACCACTGTTGGGGAATGTAGTAATTTCAAAAAAAATCCTACGCACACGCAAGATCATGGTGATGCATAGCAACGAGAGGGGAGAGTGTTGTCCACGTACCCTCGCAGACCGAAAGCGGAAGCGTTAGCACAACGCAGTTGATGTAGTCGTATGTCTTCACGATCCGACCGATCAAGTACCGAACGCACGGCACCTCCGAGTTCAGCACACGTTCAGCCCGATGACGTCCCTCGAACTCCGATCTAGCCGAGTGTTGAGGGAGAGTTTAGTCAGCACGACGGCGTGGTGATGATGCTGATGTTCTACCGACGCAGGGCTTCGCCTAAGCACCGCTATAGTATTATCGAGGTGGACTATGGTGGAGAGGGGCACCGCACACAGCTAAAAGATCAAATCAATTGTTGTGTCTCTAGGGTGCCCCCCTGCCCCCATATATAAAGGAGCAACGGGGGAGGTGCGGCCGGCTAGGAGGAGGCGCGCCAGGAGGAGTCCTACTCCCGGATTAGGAGAAGGGGGAAAGAGGAGAGAGAGAGAGAGGAAGGAAAGGGGGGCGCTGCCCCCCTTTCCTTGTCCGATTCGGACTAGAGGGGGAGGGGCCCGCGGACCTGCCCTAGCCGCCTCTCGTCTTCTCCACTAAGGCCCACTATGGCCCATTAAGCCCCCGGGTGGTTCCGGTAACCCCTCGGTACTCCGGTAAAATCACGATTTCATCCGGAACACTTCCGATATCCAAATATAGGCTTCCAATATATCAATCTTCATGTCTCGACCATTTCGAGACTCCTCGTCATGTCCGTGATCATATCCGGGACTCCGAAAAATCTTCGGTACATCAAAACTCATAAACTCATAATATAACCGTCATCGAAATTTAAGCGTGCGGACCCTACGGGTTCGAGAACTATGTAGCCATGACCGAGACACGTCTCCAGTCAATAACCAATAGCGAAACCTGGATGCTCATATTGTCTCCCACATATTCTATGAAGATCTTTATCGGTGAGACCGCATAACAACATACGTTGTTCCCTTTGTCATCGGTATGTTACTTGTCTGAGATTCGATCGTCGGTATCTCAATACCTAGTTCAATCTAGTTCCCGGCAAGTCTCTTTACTCGTTCCGTAATACATCATCCCGCAACTAACTCATTAGTTGCAATGCTTGCAAGGCTTAAGTGATGTGCATTACTGAGTGTGCCCAGATATACCTCTCCGACGATCGCAGTGACAAATCCTAATCTCAAAATATGCCAACCCAACAAGTACCTTCGGAGACACCTGTGGAGCACCTTTATAATCACCCAGTTACGTTGTGACATTTGGTAGCACACAAAGTGTTCCTCCGGTAAATGGGAGTTGCATAATCTCATAGTCATAGGAACATGTATAAGTCATGAAGAAAGCAATAGCAACATACTAAATGATCGAGTGCTAAGCTAACGGAATGGGTCAAGTCAAGCACATCATTCTCCTAATGATGTGATCCCATTAATCAAATGACAACTCATGTCAATGGCTAGGAAACAGAACCATCTTTGATCAACGAGCTAGTCAAGTAGAGGCATACTAGTGACACTCTATTTGTCTATGTATTCACACAAGTATTATGTTTCCGTTTAATACAATTCTAGCATGAATAATAAACATTTATCATGATATAAGGAAATAAATAATAACTTTATTATTGCCTGTAGGGCATATTTCCTTCAGAAACACCCCTGTAACACCGCATCGGTGCAACTCGCCATTGTCAATAGTCATTGACTTAGACCGCCGGGTAATCTGCCTAGCCAAAGTTTCATCCTCAGGCAACTCACCCTGGGTCATATAAGCCAAATATGGAACTATCCAATCAAGAATAGCATGAAGAGCCGCCACCAACTGCGCCTCCGGGTCAGGAACAACAAGATCTTCTTCCATAGGCAATTTAACCGAAGGGTTATGCAAAATATCAAGGAAAATACTGGGTGGTACCGGCTTACGCTGGGACCTCAACTGGCTTAAAGCATCAGCCACCTCATTTTTCCTACGATCAACATGTTCTACTTGATAGCCCTTTAAATGACCAGCAATAGCATCAACCTCGCGGTGATAAGCCACCATGAGTGGATCCTTGGAATCCCAAGTTCCTGAAACTTGCTAAGCCACCAAATCAGAGTCGCCAAAGCACCTCACCCAGCTTAGATTCATCTCTTTAGCCATCCTAAGACCATGGATCAAGGCCTCATACTCAGCTGCATTGTTAGTACAAGGGAACATAAATCTTAAGACATAACAAAATTTATCACCTCGTGGGGAAGTCAAAATAACTCCAGCCTCGAGCCTTCAAACTGCCTAGACCCATCAAAATGAATAGTCCAATATGTGTTATCCAGCTTCTCCTGAGGCATCTGCAGCTCTGTCCAGTAAGTGATGAAATCCACAAGTTCTTGAGATCTGATAGTTGCCCGAGGCATATATTTCAAACCATGGGGTCCAAGCTCAATAGCCCACTTGGCCACCCGGCCTGTGGCTTCTCTGTTTTGGATAATATCCCCTAAAGGAGCAGAACTGACCACAGTAATGGGATGGCCAAGGAGATATTGCTTTAACTTACGACTATCCATGAACACTCCATAAACTAGCTTCTGCCAATGTGGGTATCTCTGCTTGGATTCGATGAGTACCTCACTGACATAGTAAACCGGCCGTTGAACCGGATGTTCCTTGCCTGATTCTTTTCTTTCCACAACAACCGCTACACTGATGGCTCGGCAACTAGCAGCCACATATAACAGTAAGGGCTCCTTATCAATAGGAGCTGCAAGGATTGGCGACTCGGCCAACTACTTTTTCAATGCCTCAAACACCAGATTGGCAGCATCACTGCAGACAAAATGATCTATTTTCTTCATCATCGGATATAGAGGGATAGCCTTTTCGCCTAAACGGCTTATAAACTGGTGTAAAGTCGTAATACAACCCGCCAGACGCTGGACGTCATTAATACACACCAGTTTTAGCCAAAGAAGTGATAGCCCTTATTTTCTCCGGGTTAGCTTCAATGCCTCTTTTAGAAACCAAAAAACCCAAGAGCTTGCCTGCTGGCACATGAATGACACGCTTAGCCGGGTTAAGCATCATATGATAGACCCGGAGATTGTCAAAGGTCTCTTTCAAATCATTTATAAAGGTCTCTTTCTTTCTGGACTTCACAACAATATCATCCACATAAGCATGAACGTTGCTCCCAATCTGGTCATGAAGGCAATTTTGAACACACCATTTATAAGTCGCCTGGGCACTATTGAGCCCAAAAGGCATAGACACATAACCAAAGGCTCCAAAGGGAGTGATGAAAGATGTCTTCTCCTACTCCTTAACTGCCATCTTGATCTGATGATAACCAGAATAAGCATCCAGAAAACTCAAATGCTCACAACCTGCCATAGCATCGATGATCTGATCAATACGAGGGAGAGCAAAAGGGTCTGCCGGACAGGCCTTGTTAACATCTGTGTAATCCACACACATACACCAAGTACCATTCTTATTAAGTACCAGCACCGGGTTAGCCAACCATTCAGGATGAAAAACTTCAATGATGAATCCAGCTGCCAAGAACCGGGCCACTTCTTCACCAATGGCCTTACGCCTCTCTTCATTAAAACGACGAAGGAATTGCTTGACCGGTTTAAACTTTGGCTCAACATTGAGAGTGTTCTCAGCGAGTTCCCTCGCTACACATGGTATGTCTGAAGGCTTCCATGCAAAGATGTCCCGGTTCTCACAGATGAACTCAATGAGCGCGCTTTCCTATTTCGGATCCATGTTAGCACTGATACTGAACTGCTTGGATGAGTCGTCAGGAACAAAATCAACTAACTTAGTGTCATCTACCGACTTAAACTTCAATAATGGGTCATGCTCTATGGTTGGATTTTTCAAATGTGTCATATCGGCCGGGTCAACATTATCTTTGTAGAACTTCAACTCCTTTGATGCACGAACAGACTCAGCATAAGCAGCATCGCCCTCTTCACACTCCAAAGCTATCTTCATGTTGATGTGTACTGTGATAGTGCCCTTACGACCCGACATCTCAAGCTGCAAATAAACATAACAAGCCAGTGCCATGAATTTAGGATAAGCCGGTCATCCAAACAGGGTGTGATAAGGGCTCTTGATCTTAACTACTTCAAAAGTCAATGTCTCAGCTCTAAAATCATGATCATCCCCAAAAGCCACTTCCATAGAAATCTTACCCACTGGGTACACCGACTTACCGAGCACCACCCCATGAAAAATAGTGGAAGATGGCTTAAGATCTTTGTTAGTTAAATTCGTACGGCGAAAAGTATCATAATAAAGGATATTGATGATGATGCTGTTGGAAATATGCCCTAGAGGCAATAATAAATTAGTTATTATTATATTTCCTTGTTCATGATAATTGTTTATTATCCATGCTAGAATTGTATTGATAGGAAACTCAGATACATGTGTGGATACATAGACAACACCATGTCCCTAGTAAGCCTCTAGTTGACTAGCTCGTTGATCAATAGATGGTTACGGTTTCCTGACCATGGACATTGGATGTCGTTGATGACGGGATCACATCATTAGGAGAATGATGTGATGGACAAGACCCAATCCTAAGCCTAGCACAAGATCGTGTAGTTCGTATGCTAAAGCTTTTCTAATGTCAAGTATCATTTCCTTAGACCATGAGATTGTGCAACTCCCGGATACCATAGGAATGCTTTGGGTGTACCAAACATCACAACGTAACTGGGTGGCTATAAAGGTGCACTGCAGGTATCTCCGAAAGTGTCTGTTGGCTTGGCACGAATCGAGACTGGGATTTGTCACTCCGTGTAACGGAGAGGTATCTCTGGGCCCACTCGGTAGGACATCATCATAATGTGCACAATGTGACCAAGGAGTTGATCACGGGATGATGTGTTACGGATCGAGTAAAGAGACTTGCCGGTAACGAGATTGAATGAGGTATCGGGATACCGACGATCGAATCTCACGCAAGTATCGTACCGATAGACAAAGGGAATTGAATACGGGATTGATTGAATCCTCGACATCGTGGTTCATCCGATGAGATCATCGTGGAACATGTGGGAGCCAAGATGGGTTTCCAGATCCCGCTGTTGGTTATTGGCCGGAGAGTTGTCTCGGTCATGTCTGCATGGTTCTCGAACCCATAGGGTCTACACACTTAAGGTTCGGTGACGCTAGGGTTGTAGAGATATTAGTATGCGGTAAACCGAAAGTTGTTCGGAGTCCTGGATGAGATCCCGGACGTCACGAGGAGTTCTGGAATGGTCCAGAGGTAAAGATTTATATATAGGAAGTCTAGTTTCGGCCACCGGGAGAGTTTCGGGAGTCATCGGTATTGTACCGGGACCACCGGAAGGGTCCCGGGGGTCCACCGGGTGGGGCCACCTATCCCGGAGGGCCCCATGGGCTGAAGGGGCATGGGAACCAGCCCCTGGTGGGCTGGTGCGCCCCCCTTGGGCCTCCTATGCGCCTAGGGTTAGAAACCCTAAGGGGTGGGGGCGCCTCCACTTGGCTTGGAGGCCAAGCCACCCCTAGGGCTGCCGCCCCCTCCCTAGGTGGGATTGTAACATCCCAAATTTTCAATTTGAAATGTTATACATTAGATCATCATGCATATCATATTTTATTTTGCATTTTGGTTGATCCTAGAAATTCTACGCAACTCAATGACCCACGGAGAGAGTTGGGGATTTCGTTATTTTCATATTTGAGTTCTCTCAAATTTTGAGAATAGGATCATTTGATTTTATTTATTTTATCATGAATTATTTCTACTACAAAAATATGAGAGAGGGAATAAAATGACTTTCCCAAAATAAAGAAATATTGAGGATTTAATAATAAAATCAAATAAGATTTTATTTCGGAGTTTTTTGGTGTTTTATTTGAATTTAGGAAAAATGTGTGTTTCTCAAAATAGCATTTAGGTCCCAAATAAATGTTCACCTTGTGCGGCTTGATTTTAGAAGCCCGAGAAAATTTATTTCAGAATTTTTGGAGTCTGTTTAGTATTTCTTTTTATTTTTCTTCCGAGCGGAATAATTAAAAAAACAAACCGACTTCACGGGCCGTGTCCGACCTGGACACCGACCGGGAGGCCTTTATAAGCCGAGGCCCGGCCCCGGGCGAAACCCTAGAGCGCCCAAAGCCGCCGTCACCCTAAGAAGCCGCCGCCGCCGACGTCCGCCGCCACCGTCGCCGGATCTGGCCGCCGAGGTTCGTCGCGCCTCGTTTTCCGTGCCGAAAAAAAAATTGGCGTTCGTCGTTTTTCTTTTTCTCGGATTAAATCAGCGATTTTTCTGATCGCGATTCCTGATCCGATTTTTGTTTTAGTTTAATTTTTCGCTTGTTTATCGGAATCAGGCGATTCAAGCGCCTAGGGATTCGTCTCGAAACCCTCTACCCGTTTAACCGACTTAAACAAGATTTTGCTACTGTAAAATTTGCCCTAGATCTAGATTACTAGAACAAGGTTGTTTTCTTTCGCCGTTTGATATTCGTTGCTTCGTTCGATTTGATTATTTTTGCCAACTGGAGTTCTTAAGTTGAACCTTCTGGTTAGATCTCTTATTTGAGTTTTACCTGTGCATTAGTTGAGTACTTATTGTATGCTTGTTTGTTTGTCTGCGATAGAATACCCGGAGTGCGCCGCCTGTTACTTCGAATCGTTAGGTTTCACGGATCATCAGCAAGGCAAGTAACACTTTGATCATACCTTTCCTACTACCCAGTTTTATTGCATTAGATCAATCCTCACACATTGCATGATTAGGATCTAATTAAATTGTGGGATGGGAAGTAGATGAGGTAGTACCTATTACCTGTTATTGTCAAACCTTTGGGAGTTACTTCTACGTTTGCTTATTATGCCATGCTATGCTAGTAGACGTGGATTGGGTGAGTGATATCCATGACAGATGTGAGTTTCTTAATTAATGGTTTATCTAAGGTGGCAACTTAAACACACATCTGGGTGGATTGAGGCACCTGGGTATTCTAGGACTTGCCTGTTTTCTTTTGGACCGCCACCCAGGCTCAAAGGGATCATGAGACTATTCATACTAGAAACTTCTATGTGCGGCCACAAGCTATTATGGGCTCTAGCATAGTTGACTAAGTTGTGTGAACTCTTACAGTGGTAGACTAGCAGATGTAGGGGATGTAGGTGGTACGGTCTACCCGATCGTAAGGTGCTAGCGCTTTTGAAAGACTATGTCTCGGTCATCCGTCTTCTCAAACACCATGTAATGCGAGAAACCAAACGGAGGCGATCAAGTCTTGTGGGGAAAAGTGCGCAAACCTCTGCAGAGTGTAATAAACTAATCATGGTTAGCCGTGTCCCCGGTTATGGACATCTTGAGTATCTAGTACTTGGATTTTCATGTGAATCTCAACATGTTACTCTAAAATTAATTTTGTTGGGTTATGTTTAATGATGATGCTTAATTGGGATTGAGAATGTTGTCAACCATTCTCAATGTTTAACAACCACCATGATAGTAATTAATTTTTATTCCTTTGAAGTAGGGAAAAATTGGCTTTCCGCAAAGCTGTAACCATAGAGCTTTCCACCAGCCAAATATGCATATAGTATAGTTGTTTCATATCATTACTCTATGTGTTACCTTGCCAGCATATTCCATGTGTTGACCCGTTTCGGGCTGCAACGTTAATGTTGCAGACTTTTCAGACGACGATTAAGGAGTTTACGTCGTGGTTCTATACTCAGTGATGCCGTTGGAGTTGATGGACTCACTTATCTTCCAAGCCTTCCGTTGTTATCGTTATTAGATGGCCTTAAGCCATACTTATTGTAATAAGCTGTCTTTTGAGACACTCGATGTAATAAGTGTGTGATTGCTACTCTGTTATAAATCCTCCGAGTAATGTGTGGTGTCAGCATTACTGATCCAGGGATGACACCGGAGCACAGAGATCAGACTGTTTGAGGTCTGGTCGCTACAGAGATGGTATCAGAGCACACGCTGACTGTAGGACACGACCACTAAGCACAAGACCTAGATCACTATTCACTCTCTTCTCTTCTGACCTCTCATCTTTTCTACTCTTTAGGATGGCGGATGCAAGGAGCAAGTTCATGCAACCAGATGAAGATACACCCTTTGGACGCCACTTGAAGGAAGTCACTAGATACCTGAATATAGGAGTACCAAGCTTCACGGGAACCTACAACGCCACTTTACCTGAAGAAGAGCGCTGGATGATTCAAGTTCAAGTACCAGGAAGGACGTTCATGCCAGTCACTGAGCTCATAGAATTTTCTTTTGATGCACCAACTTGGAGTCTAGGAAAGAGCATGCCAGCTCACATCGCCATGGGACGCATTGGAGAAGTCTACCACAAGGATCTCAAGGATACTATCTACCAGATTTGTGGGCGCCGAGATGAACACTGGGAGATGATCAGCACCAGGAAGGGTAGATCAATTGCAGCTTTTATCCAGGAGCTAAACCAGCACATTCAACGACAGGAGAACCAGATGTGCGCCGACATGATAGATCTGAAGAAGGCTAAGACTAGAATCAAGGAATTGGAGGAAGAACTCAAGGCTACACGTGAAGATTATGAAGAGGAAATTGAAGTATTGGTGGAGAAGAATGACGACCTAATCAAGAAGATTGGAATATTTATGGGAGGCCCTACGCCTGTAGATGAAGACGAAGAACCCAAGGAAATTAGCCCGGAAGACTACATCATCATCGACGGCACCGACTCGGAAGCAGATAGTAGCGATGATGACTATGTTGATGAAGCCGGAGCAGATATCATGGAGTCAACGACCGTAGAATATTTCTAGTAGACCACCTCATCAGTAGTAGTAGTCCACCTTGTAAATATAGTAGTCTGAGCACTTTTGCGATAGATAGATCGATTATATGCCCTTGTTTGATTGATTGAAGTGAATTGTTTGTTTTGCCTCATGTGCATACAGGTAGTGTTTTCTCTTTAGACCCCTCTATTCTTATATCTCATCTTTTCTAAACCCTCAGATGCCTCCGAGACGTGACCCTGGATTTGCCTTTCCACCGGAGCTCACCCAGTTGATCCAGCAGCAGAACACATTGATGCAGTTGCTAGTCTAGAATCAGAATCAGGGGAACAACAACAACAACCCACCACCACCACCACCTGTTGACCACTTAGCCTGTTTTCTTAGGCTGAATCCGCCGGTATTTTCCAGTAGCACCGAGCTAATAGTAGCAGATGATTAGCTCCGCAAGACAGCTAGGGAGTTGACCACAACAGGATGCACAGATGCGGAGAAGGTGAAGTTTGCCGCACATTAGCTAGAAGGACCCGCATCATCATGGTGGGAGAATTTTACAGCCACTTTCCCAGTCGACACTGTCACATGGGACCAGTTTCAGCAGGCTTTTCGTACTGCACATGTTTCAGCAGGAGCTATAGCCATGAAGAAGCGTGAGTTTCGCAACTTGCGCCAAGGAGGAAGGACAGTTGGCCAGTATGTGGAGGAATTTAGTAATCTAGCATGTTATGCCCCAGATGACGTCACTACGGATGCAGCTAAGCAGGAGAAGTTTCTGGAAGGACTGAACGATGAGTTGAGCATGCAGTTGATGGTAGCAACCTTCAACAACTACCAGGAGTTGGTAGATAGTGCTCTTATGATTGAAGGGAAGCAACAACAAAATTGAGAATCACAAGAGGAAGTATGGACAAGGAAAGTACAATTCAGGAGCTCAGCAGAAGCCACGTTTTACCCCTAGACCGGGAGGACATTTTTAGCATACCCATGGAGTAGGTAGCACGCACAATCACAATGGCACCAAAAATGGAAATAGCAATGGAAATTCTAGGAAGAAGCCGAACCCTTTCAACAGGGGACAGGTGAACCACGTTAGCATGGAGGAGGTTGAAGCTCAGCCCGATGCAGTAATAGGTAAGTTTTTGGTTAAGTCATTTACTGCACTCGTTCTTTTTGATACTGGTGCATCGCATTCATACATCTCAAGGGGATTTGTGGATAAGTATAACCTACCAACCCAAGCCCTTAGGTCACCCATGTTACTAACCTCGCCCGGAGCAGAGTATGTGGCTAGTCTATGGTGTGATCGGTTACCATTAAGGATTGGTAACTATGTTTTTCCCTCAGACATAATAGTATTGGAATCCCAAGGATTGGATGTGATATTAGGCATGGATTGGTTATCGAAGTATGAAGGGAATATTGAGTGTGCTAGTAAGTCAATTTTGCTTACCACCCTAGAAGGGAGAAGGATCAAGTATGTATCCCGGCATGTGCCAAAGAGGACTCAAGTAAATTGCCTAACAGGAGTTGTGCAGGAGGAAGTACCAGTGGTAAGGGATTTCCCTGATGTATTTCCAGAGGAGTTGCCAGGCATGCCACCAGATAGAGATATTGAGTTTTTGATTGAGCTATTGCCAGGCATAGGGCCAATATCAAAGAGACCATATAGGATGCCAGCAAAGGATTTGGTGGAAATTAAGAAGCGGATTAAGGAGTTACTGGATAAAGGATATATTCGCCCAAGTTCTTCGCCTTGGGGATCGCTAGTACTTCTAGTGGAGAAGAACGATGGATCGTTAAGGATGGTTGTTGATTATCGAGGATTGAATGAAGTAACGATCAAGAACAAGTACCCACTAACAATGATCAATGATTTGTTTGATCGATTGCAAGGAGCTAAGGTATTCCAAGATCGATCTGCGATTAGGATACCACCAGTTGAAGATTCGAGAACAGGATATTCCTAAGACAGCTTTTACCACCAGGTATGGGCTGTATGAGTATACCGTTATGTCATTTGGTCTGACTAACGCACCTGCCTATTTTATGAACATGATGAACAAAGTGTTTATGGAGTTTTTGGATAAGTTCGTCGTACTGTTCATTGATGATATCCTGGTTTATTCGAAGAATGAAGAGGAACATAAGGAGCATTTGCGTTTGGTACTTGGAAAGCTCAGAGAACATCAATTATATGCCAAGTTCAGCAAATGCGAGTTTTGGTTGAAGGAAGTAGGATTCCTCGGACACGTTATATCTGGAGAAGGTATAGCAGTAGATCCCGCTAAAGTTGAAACCGTGACCAAGTGGGAAGCCCCAACAATAGTTGGAGAGATCCGGAGTTTTCTTGGACTCGCAGGATACTACCGGAGATTTATTGAGAATTTCTCAAAGATTGCGAAGCCTATGACGGAATTGCTAAAGAAAGATACTAAGTTCATATGGATGGAGGAATGTGAGGCTAGTTTCCAGGAGTTGAAGAAATGCTTAGTTACCTCACCAGTATTGATTTTGCTAGACCAGACCAAGGATTATGAGGTTTATTGCGACGCTTCACGTCGAGGACTTGGAGCAGTGCTTATGCAGGAAAGGAGAGTTGTTTCATATGCCTCAAGACAACTGAAACCTCATGAGTTGAATTATGCCACGCATGATTTGGAGTTAGCAGCCATAGTGCATGCATTGAAGACATGGAGACATTTTCTGATTGGAAATCATTGTGAGGCGTACACGGATTATAAGAGTTTGAAGTACATCTTCACGTAGAAGGAGTTGAATCTCAGACAAAGGAGATGGTTGGAGCTTATCAAGGATTATGATATGAAATTGCATTATCACCCCGGAAAGGCTAATGTAGTAGTTGACGCATTAAGCCGTAAGAGCCATGTCAGTACATTAATGACGGGAGAAATACCAAGGGAGTTAGCCGAAAATCTTCGTGAACTATGTTTGGAAATAGTTCCGAGAGGTTATGTAGCAGCAATGGAGATTCAGTCAACCTTGATGGATAAAATCAGGGAAGCTCAGAAAGCTGACAAAGAGATTGCCGCTATAAAGGAGAAACTGAGCAAAGGAAAAGCTAAGGGATTTTGTGAGGATGAACACGATACCCTATGGTTTGAAGACCGCGTTTATGTGCCCAATGACCCGGAGATCAGGAAGTTAATTTTGCAAGAGGCACATGACTCACCGTCTTCGATTCACCCAGGAAATACCAAGATGTATTTGGATTTGAAAGACATTTTCTGGTGGACCGGAATGAAGAAGGATATTGCGGAATATGTAGCAGTTTGTGATGTATGTTAGAGAGTAAAGGCAGAGCATCAGAAGCCAGCAGGATTGTTACAACCATTGTCGATACCCGAATGGAAGTGGGATAAGCTAGGCATGGATTTTATCACGGGATTGCCTAGGACTCGTTCAGGCTATGACTCGATTTGGGTTGTAGTTGATCGATTGACGAAAGTAGCTCATTTCATCCCAGTAAAGACCACTTACACCAGTGCTAAGTTGGCAAAGATATACATGACTAGGATCGTATGTCTGCATGGAGTTCCAAGGAGTATCGTATCAGATAGAGGAACCCAGTTTACCTCAAAGTTCTGGAAGCAATTGCACGAAACTTTGGGTACCAAGCTAGAATTCAGTACAGCTTTTCATCCATAGACAGATGGACAGACCGAGAGAGTCAATCAGATTTTGGAGGATATGCTGAGAGCTTGTGCGCTAGATTATGGATCTAGTTGGGACGATAATTTGCCATATGCAGAGTTCTCTTACAACAACAGTTACCAAACTAGTTTAAAGATGGCCCCTTTCGAAGCTTTGTACGGAAGGAGGTGCAGGACACCGCTGTCATGGGACGAAGTTGGAGACCGCCAGTTGTTTGGTCCTGACTTGATTAAAGAGTCTGAACAGAAGGTGAAATTGATTCGCGATAGGCTCAGGATAGCCCAGTCTAGACAGAAAAGTTATGCAGATTCTAAATGCAAGGAGACAGTTTATGAAGTCGGAGACAGAGCTTATCTTCGAGTATCTCCACTTCGGGGAACAAAGCGTTTTGGAGTTAAGGGAAAATTAGTGCCATGATTTGTAGGATCATATCGAGTTTTGGAGCGTATGGGAGAAGTGGCCTACAAGTTGGAATTGCCCGAAGGACTGTCAGGAGTTCATGATGTGTTCCATGTTTCTCAGCTAAAGAAATGTCACGCAGAGATGGCTGACATACCCTTGAGAGACACAGTGCCTTTGGAAACTATTTAGTTGGATAACGATTTGACCTACGAGGAGAAACCAATTAAGATCCTTGAGTTTGCCAACTGAGTTACTCGCAGCAAGGTTATCAAGTTTTGCAAAGTTCAGTGGAGCCACCACATGGAGGATGAAGCCACCTGGGAACGAGAGGAAGATTTTCTCAAAGACCACCCTCACCTATTTTCTAGCCAACCCGAATCTCAAGGGCGAGATTCATCTTAAGGGGGGTAGGTTTGTAACATCCCAAATTTTCAATTTGGAATGTTATACATTAGATCATCATGCATATCATATTTTATTTTGCATTTTGGTTGATCCTAGAAATTCTACGCAACTCAATGACCCACGGAGAGAGTTGGGGATTTCGTTATTTTCATATTTGAGTTCTCTCAAATTTTGAGAATAGGATCATTTGATTTTATTTATTTTATCATCAATTATTTCTACTACAAAAATATGAGAGAGGGAATAAAATGAATTTCCCAAAATAAAGAAATATTGAGGATTTAATAATAAAATCAAATAAGATTTTATTTCGGAGTTTTTCGGTGTTTTATTTGAATTTAGGAAAAAAGTGCATTTTTAAAAATTGTATTTAGGTCCCAAATAAATGTTCACCTTGTGCGGCTTGATTTTAGAAGCCCGTGCAAATTTATTTCGGAATTTTTGGAGTCCGTTTAGTATTTCTTTTTATTTTTCTTCCGAGCGGAATAATTAAAAAAACGAACCGACTTAACGGGCCGTGTCCGACCTGGACACCGACCGGGAGGCCTTTATAAGCCAAGGCCCGGCCCTGGGGGAAACCCTAGAGCGCCCTAAGCCGCCGCCGCCGCCCTAAGAAGCCGCCGCCGACGACGACGTCCGCCGCCGCCGTCGCCGGATCTCGCCGCCGAGGTTCGTCGCGCCTCGTTGTCCGTGCCGAAAAAATCGGCGTTCGTCATTTTTCTTTTCCTCGGATTAAATCTGCGATTTTTCTGATCGTGATTCCTGATCCGATTTTCGTTTTAGTTTAAATATTCGCTCATTTGTCGGAATCAGGCGATTCAAGCGCCTAGGGATTCGTCTCGAAACCCTCTACCCGTTTAACCAACTTAAACAAGATTTTGCTACTGTAAAATTTGCCCTAGATCCAGATTACTAGAACGAAGTTGTTTTCTTTCGCCGTTTGATTTTTGTTGCTTCGTTCGATTTGATTCTTCTTGCCAACCGGAGTTCTTAAGTTGAACCTTCTGGTTAGATCTCTTATTTGAGTTTTACCTGTGAATTAGTTCAGTACTTATTGTATGCTTTTTTGTTTGTCTGCGATAGAATACCCGGAGTGCATCGCCTGTTACTTTGAATCATTAGGTTTCGCGGATCATCAGCAAGGCAAGTAACACTTTGATCATACCTTTCCTACTACCCAGTTTTATTGCATTAGATCAATCCTCACACATTGCATGATTAGGATCTAATTAAATTGTGGGATGGGAAGTAGATGAGGTAGTACCTATTACCTGTTATTGTCAAACCTTTGGGAGTTACTTCTACGTTTGCTTATTATGCCATGCTATGCTAATAGACGTGGATTGGGTGAGTGATATCCATGACAGATGTGAGTTTCTTAATTAATGGTTTATCTAAGGTGGCAACTTAAACACACATCTGGGTGGATTGAGGCACCTGGGTATTCCAGGACTTGCCTGTTTTCTTTTGGACCGCCACCCAGGCTCAAAGGGATCATGAGACTGTTCATACTACAAACTTCCGTGTGCAGCCACAAGCTATTATGGGCTCTAGCATAGTTGACTAAGTTGTGCGAACTCTTACAGTGGTAGACTAGCAGATGTAGGGGATGTAGGTGGTACGGTCTACCCGATCGTAAGGTGCTAGCGCTTCTGAAAGACTATGTCTCGGTCATCCGTCTTCTCAAACACCATGTAATGCGAGAAACCAAACGGAGGCGATCGAGTCTTGTGGGGAAAAGTGCGCAAACCTCTGCAGAGTGTAATAAACTAATCATGGTTAGCCGTGTCCCCGGATATGGACATCTTGAGTATCTAGTACTTGGATTTTCATGTGAATCTCAACATGTTACTCTAAAATTAATTTTGTTGGGTTATGTTTAATGATGATGCTTAATTGGGATTGAGAATGCTGTCAACCATTCTCAATGTTTAACAACCACCATGATAGTAATTAAATTTTATTCCTTTGAAGTAGGGAAAAATTGGCTTTCTGCAAAACTGTAACCATAGAGCTTCCCACCAGCCAAATATGCATATAGTATAGTTGTTTTCATTCCATTACTCTCTATGTGTTACCTTGCCAGCATATTCCATGTGCTAACCCATTTCGGGATGCAACATTAATGTTGCAGACTTTGCAGACGGCGATTAAGGAGTTTAGGTCGTGGTTCTATACTCAGTGATGCCGTTGGAGTTGATGGACTCACTTATCTTCCAAACCTTCCGCTGTTATCGTTATTAGATGGCCTTAATCCATACTTATTGTAATAAGCTCTCTTTTGAGACACTCGATGTAATAAGTGTGTGATTGCTACTCTGTTATAAATCCTCCGAGTACTGTGTGGTGTCAGCATTACTGATCCAGGGATGACACCGGAGCACAGAGATCAGACTGTTTGAGGTCTGGTCGCTACAGGGATTTACAAGGGGCCGGCGCCCACCCTAGGCCCCTATATATAGTGGAGGGGAGGGAGGGCAGCCACACCTGAAGCCCTGGCGCCTCTATCCCTCCCATGACACCTCTTCCTCCCCGCTTGCGCTTGGCAAAGCACAGCCGGGATCCCGCTACTTCCACCACCACGCCGTCGTGCTGCTGGATCTCCATCAACCTCTCCTTCCCTTGCTGGATCAAGGAGGAGACATCTCTCCCAACCGTATGTGTGTTGAACGCGGAGGTGCCGTCCGTTCGGCGCTAGGATCATCAGTGATTTGAATCACGACGAGCACGACTCCATCAACCCCGTTCTCTTCAACGCTTCTGCTCGCAATCTACAAGGGTATGTAGATGCACTCCCCTCTCCCTCGTTGCTAGATGACTCCATAGATTGATCTTGGTGATGCGTAGAAAATTTTAAATTTCTGCTACAATCCCCAACAGCTGCCTCCGTCCATAAGTACTTTAGTAAACTTGTACCCTCAGACCTAACGTGCAACCACCAAAGGCAGTTGACCTGGCTTGTCAACCTGGGGCGGGTGATCCTCACGGCTCCATACAATAGGATGTTCAAACCATCGCAAGTATCGAGGGACTGCCGGCTCAACCGCGTTCACCGCCCACTTATGAATCTTCTGATCTAATTTGCACAAGCTCATTGTAAACACATGATACTGATCACTATTTAGTTGTTTCAGATTGCTCTGATAACCAGACTGCTGCTGCTAATTCCCTTGACCAGATTATTGATTAAAACCACCTTGTTTGCCTTGGCCCTGAAAACCAGAGCTTGAGCCGCCACCCCCAAAGCCAGGTCCATGAGAGCCGGATCCTGAGCCGCCATCCGGGCCATGATTATTCTGGAAAAAACTGGAATTTATGTACACCCTCATGATGAAGCAATCCTTTCATAGGTGACTGGTCGGCTTCTCCTGTGTATCGTGCTTCGGGCAAGGTTGATTCATCATCGCCTCAAGGTTGAACTTTGGCCCGCCAAACCGGGGCACTGATGACTTCCCCTTACGATGCTGATTATTATTCTGTGTATTGGTGTTAACCACAAAATCTAAAACACCGTCGGCTTTGCGCTTACCATTGCCACCTTGACCCGCCGCATTATGTTGTTGTCCCTTTGCATTGTCACTCTTCTTTCCCTTGCCAGCTTTCTCCTCATCAGACTCGGGGTCCTTGGTGTTATCAGAGTCAGCGTATTTAACGAGAGCCGCCATGAGCTCTCCCATATCATTGAAGTGGTGCTTAAGCCGCCCCAGCTTCTGCTTAAGGGGAAGAAAACGACAAATCTTTTCCAACAGTAGGACGGCTGAACTGGCGTTGATACTGTTTGATGAGTGTATAACAGCCGAGATCCGGCGCACCAAATTGGTCATGGACTCACCCTCACCCTTGACGCAAGAGTCTAAATCAAGAATAAACATAGGCTACTTGCATGTGTCTTTGAAATTTTGAATAAAACGTGACTTCAATTCAGCCCATGATCTGATGGAGTTAGGGGGCAATCCTTTTATCCAAGTGTGTGCCGGCCCATCCAACATCATGGTGAAGTATTTAGCACACGCAGCATCACTAATATCCAACATCTCCTTGGCCATCTCATAACTCTCAATCCAGTCCTTCGGGTGCTGATCCGTAGTGTAATTAGGCACCTTACGGGGGCCCTTAAAATCCTTAGGCAAGCGCTTGTTGCGTAGAGCCGGTACTAAACATGTCACACCAAGGGTTCTGGAGGTCACCCCTGCCTCCATGAACACCGTTGGGTAAGCCAGAGATTGTTGTTGAGCCGCCAACCGAGCCGCCAGCTCAGCCTCCCGACGCGCCCTGCCCTGATCCACCAAAGCACGAGCATCGTTACCAGCACACGGCGGGTCATGCCTACGAGGCGGGTTATGGTGCCGCTCACTGCTTGAAACTGTTGGAGAATCAATATGCCTGCTATAATTCCGGCTTGGACGCGGGGTTGAATGAATCCACTCACGGCTGTGTGAGTAAGCCGCCTGTTGAGCCACCACTGTCTGAAGAAGCTCTCCAGCCTCCGTATCTCTATCGCGGCTGGAGATTCGCCTTCAACGGGGAGAGCCGCCAATCGCGTAGCTGCAACAATCATATTGTCCAGAGGATTAGAATAATGACCTGGTGGTGTCAGAACATGCTGAGGTGGAGTGAAATTCAACCGAGGCGGGTCTACAGCATGTGGTTGAACCGGCGCTCCGGTCATAGGTGCCTCAACAACCCGGTTTACCACGGGTGGGCCACTAGTTCCTGTTCCAGGTGTATTGAAAAGGTTCCTAGCTTGAAACTTTGTGGGTAGACGGGTCTAATGCCTCCTCCTCATAATGGTGTTTGAAGCGTTCTGATCCAAGGTAAGCCGAAATGACTCCGCCTGAATCCATTGTGCCTGGGCGTCCAAAGTCGCTCATTCCGTTGCCATCCTAGCATTCTCAGCATTGAATTCCTCCTTCGCTTGAGCTACCTCATCTCGCAATTTCGCAACATCCACCTTCTGATGTGCTTGATTCTCTGGTGTCACCTCTGCGGCCAATAAGGTCGCTAAAGCCTCTAAGAGCTCAGACAATACTTGAGCCGGCGGGCACGTAGAGTCGCTAGCACTAGCCATCATAGCTGTTGAACTGGAGGTCATAGCCACAGCAGTCGTCGAACCGAGCACCGGTTGTGTGCCGGCCATGAAGATCCCAACCCTGTTCGGCGGATCATAGGGGTCCGAAATACTGTCACCATCGGAACAACCCCCAAGCCTGCCATCCTGTAGTTGATACATTGAATCGGTCTCTCCAGTTGAAGACTCACCATCAAAACAGATTACCGTCTCTCCCCTGGACATAGATCCTTCCTCAAGATCCACCCCATGGGTGAAACCAACAAAGGCATGCTTCGCAGCGGCTTGAACATTGGCAGGTCGTGCACGCTGATCCATCTTGACGATATCGGTGCAGGTGTCCGGCTCAGGCTCTGACTCGCCGATCTTACCGATGAAGACATGGATTCCGTTAAAGGGGACCCGGTACCTGTACTCGATTGAGCCGGTGTCGGGGCCCCAGCCTACGTTGTTGATGTAGAGCTTGCCGCGGTGGATTTTAGTCATCCGGCCGACGGCGTATCCCTTGATCCCTGCGAAGCTGCCCTTCAAGAACTCGAAACCACAGTGTGCTGGCCCCATGGTGGGCACCAACTGTCATAGACATAACACGGCAGATGCCCTAGCAAAAGGACTTAGGTGTGGAGCCATAGCAGCTAGGTTAGCTTGAAGGGGTTGAACGAGACAACGGGCACAGAGAGTTTACCCAGGTTCGGCCCCTCTCAATGAGGTAAAAGCCTACTCCTGCTTTAGGTTGTATTGCTTGAGTTTCGATTACTAGGGAGCGAATATGCTTGACCTAGTTCTCGATCAGTTGTTTCTTCAGTTAACCCGCCGCCGGGTCACCCCTTTATATACAGGTTGATGCCCGGCGGCTTACAGAGTCCCGACCGGCTCATACACAACGTGTCCGGCTCGGTAACTAACTAAGCTTGCCTTACAATACAAGTTAAACATATGGGGGCTCACACCCGCGGGCCTCAAGTCATCCTCGGGTCTTGGGCCTTCAATAAGCTTGCTCTATGAACCACCATCTTCATCTCTTCTTGGGCCTCTTCATCTTAAGCCGCTAGTGGCATGACCTGGCCCCTCCTGGGCGGGTCATGCCCCATAGTTATATCCCCAACAGCGCCCAACCAGCCGACCCATTTGGTCCACCCCAGCCGAATTTTATGCAAAGAAACATGTTTTCGCAAAATAAAGCTAGAATTTAGGACCAGCGGCCATAGTTCATGTCGGCATATGTGTCAGCAGCCGGCATACATACCAGCCTACAAAAAGTTGCCACTCTCGGCCATAGTACATGTTGGCATACTTGCAAACGGTCAGCATACATGCTAGCATACAAAAAAATGCCTCTCTTGGTCATAGTTCACGCATTTCGATTGTAGTTCATGTCGGCATACAAAATGATAGCGTCTCAGTCATAGTTCATCCATCACGCTGGAGTATCTCCTTTTTCCTCTTCTCAAACCAAACCTTTTTTCTTGAGGACGCCTTCCTCAATTCAATCGATATGATCTCCACTTCCTTCGACATTAGTGTGAGCTTCACCTCATTTTATTTTGTCTGGGGAATGCTCTCCTCGATCTTGAGCTTCTTCTTTTGCATGCTCTACTCAACATCAAGCTTCTTCTTGTGCACGCTCTACTTGATCTCGAGCTTCTTCTTTTGCACACTCTACTCGATCTCGAGCTTCTTCTTTCGCACACTCTACTCGATCTCGAGCTTCTTCTTTTGTACATCGAAGTAGGTCTTCATTTTCTCCTCTTTATCTTGGTGCTTCGTCTCCTCCCTTGCTTCCTTTTGGGTCATGAACCCCTTCAAAGTTTCTTGTAAGGAAAGTGTTGCCGCATCACGCTTCACATCTACCTTGGAGTTTGTCTTCTCCATTGGCCGCTTCTCACCTTCACTAGGCTCAGCGACCGCTAATGTCCCCCCGCCATTCTTTTGGGAGGTACACAACTTGTTGCACTCTAGTTGGATGAAGGTCCATCTCTTTTGAACCAACACATAGCAACGTGTACTCTCAAACTTGTAGGTCTCGAACTTCCTACGTTCATGGAAGTATGTATGGAACCTCTTCTAAAATGTTGTGTCTTTTTGCTCGACATCGGTCTTGGGATCCTGTCCAATTTTCATCCATGCTTCACAAATCAACTTGTCCTCATCCTTGGTGTATCCTCCTGTTTGGATGCTTTGCCGCCTCCTTTGTGCATTTGCTTGTTGAGATAGCTCATCATGGAACAATGGTTCATCATTGACCTCCACACCATCTTCTTGCCCTTGGTTATCGTGAACATCGGTGTCTTCTTGCCCTTCAGTGTACTGGTCGCGGCCGCCTTGGCTTTGGGTCTCATCGGCATCGTACACTTGGCCACCCTCATAGATAATGTCCTCCATGAATTTGGTGTAGTAGGTCGAGTCTTCATGAGTCGGCGTTGGGGTCAGTGTTTCATCGAACAGCTACAGATCATTGGGAAAGTTGCCCGTAGGGATCTCCCACGGACGCTTCCTTTGCCAGTGGACTGGCAGACCATAGGTATGGCGTTGAGGTTGAGAGTCTCCACCACAAGGAATGTGATGCGGAGCATCCCACGATCACCCCATGGACGCACCTACACCGCCAACATCTCCACTTGGCCAAATGACAAGAGCCCGAGCCAAGGCTATCGAGGATCAGGTGAACTCACTCCTCTCTGAACTTCCACTTTCTATGCATGAGACCTGGCTACTGCCTCAAGCGGAAACCCTATGTGTGATCAGGTACTTGCAAGGAAACCAAGGATCTGCTACGCTCAACGGACAAGATGGTGCGGACGACAAGTTCATTGGACAAGAGGAAGGAAAGCTCGAAGCTCCCAGGCTACGGACGACCGGCGAGCCCCGGACGTCTGACAACCTCCGGGCTCCGGACGTCCGGCCCGCACCGGACGACTGAAACATCCACACCTGAGCCGAATCTACGGATTTCCGGAGACCCCCGTACGACTGGCGCCCCAGACGTCTGACCTCGACCGGGTGTCTGATTGAAGTCCACCCGAGCCGAATCTACGGACGTCCAGCGAGCCCCGAACGTGCTGACCCTCGCGAGCCTCCGGACGACCGGTGACCTCCGGACGTCCAACGCGTATGCGTTGTTATGTGTTGGGCCGCAGCCCATGTACCCCCACTTCGCCCCCTTTTGCACTAAGACTATACATAGACCTCCTCCTCCTAGATAGGGTTAGCAAAGGTTTAGCTCATTTTTGTGTCAAAGCTTTGCTCATCCACTTGGATACCTTCTCCTCGAACATTCGAGCCTCCTCCGGAGAAGATCCCCCAAGCGGATTGAAGGCCCCTTTTAGGGAAGAACTCAAGACCTCCTCACGGAGAAGATCATGCTACTTGTATCGTCCTTAGTTGGCTTTGGATCTTGTACCTCCTTTTGTGTTACAAGGATCTAGCGCATGTGTAACTGTTCCTGTTGGTTTGAGTGATTCTCTCCTCGTTTCCCCTCGTGTATCCCCTCATTTTCCCCTCGTGTTCTTCGTGTTCTTCATGGGATCCGCTCCTTTCGTGAAAGATCGGCCGATTAGGGTTCCACCCTACATCATCTTGGCATATAGAGCCACGTTGATCACGATTTCGGAGCCTCCTCGTTGTGTTTCTAGCCTTGTTTTGTTGTGTTCTTACCAAATTTTGAAAATTCCCCACAAAAATAGCCCCAATTTTTTTGTGATTTGTTGGTGTGATGAAATTTTGTTGGATTTGATCCGTGAATTTGCTTTGCGTTGAGTGGATCTAGCTTCCCTCCCTTTCCCCTCCATTCCCATCCACAAAATCGCCCGGATTCGACGATTTTCGTCCTCCCCATCATGAACCATAGTTGTTCTTCCCGTGCCCGAAAATCGCCCAGGCACCGGATATCCGACCGCCTCCGGACGTCCGACGACCGGACGACCGGCCCGTACCGGACGTCCGACGATCCCTGACGAAACTAATTTTTTTCAGTTTTGATCACCACCACCGCCCTCCTTCCGCATACGCACTACCACCACTCTTTACACCATCATCCACTTCTGCATACCACCACCATTGCTTACCCCTTTCACCCTCCGACTCATGTTGCCACTTCAAGATTTGAGAATTTGAGTTGCGGTTCCGTGTCCTATTGTGTTTCGGCTATTTAGGTACGGTTCGACATCAACATGACCGCCGCTCATCTTCGCCACGGACGCGTCATCAACAATGACCACCTCGACGACATCTTGGTCTTCATGCAAACCTTTTGACACCATACCATAAGCAAGAAACGGTAACCTCATCTTGGTATTGGATACATCATTCTTGCCATTACATTGATAGCCATCATAGCCTTACTCCTTTGCGTCGCTTACCCATCGAGACTAGCCATTGAGTATTGCCGGCAACGAGACTTGTGCACATTAGTGATCATACTCCCCATAGCATACATACATCATTGGTGCATATCTTGGTATCATCTTTTGTGTCACAAAGTTGTCATCACATACACAATTGCTACCTTGGTTCGTCAAGCATTGCACGAGAAAAGAGCTCAAACAAGCAAGAGCCAAAGAAGCTTTTAAGCAAAAGGAAAAGATAAGCAAAAAAGCTTTTAAGCAAGAACCATAGCATCACACAAACATTAAGATTGTCATACTCGATCATCTTGGATCATACCATTGAGATACAATACATACAGCATACTTTCGCCTATTGTGCATTTTTTCTTAGTAGGTTGTGCACAAGTCTTGTATCCGCCTATTGTGCAATCATGCTAGCGTCTCTCTAGAGTTGTGCAACAAGAGCATTCTTGTGGACTCCACATTTTGGCTCATCCTTGGTTGCCCGACCCCACTTATCTTCTTGTGTGTGTATTTCCGTGTACCACATTTTGCTTGGTCTACTTGTTGCATTGCATACTTGCGAATCTTTTCCAACATTATTGAAGCTCAATTACAAATTTCATCAAATTTTGTGCCATCATCCTAACCGAGCTCCACCATAAGCTTTTACTTGTGTAGGTGTGAGAAACCGACAAGAATTGGTACCAATTGTGCTATTTCCTTGTTCTACATTGGAGTGGTCATAGATCCACTTTCAACTTTGGTCAAGGTACATTTGGTATACGTTTTTCTCTTTCTCCAACTCACATATTTTCCTCGGAATGATGGATAGGCCAAGTACTTCTACCAACCCACTCTTCATCGAGCAAGACAGCGACATGAACTCCTATGTCACCAAGAAACACCTCTTTGGTGCACAACATGCTTTGCGTCAAGAGCAACAAGAAATGAGTGAACGCATCGACAATCTTGCCACCGACTTGCGACTCTCCGAGAAACGTACAAGAGACTACTTTGACCACAAGATCGACGCCAACAAGCAAGAGAATGACGCAAGAACGGATGAGATCCGTGCTTTGTTGCTCAACCGTTCTTCCTCCACTTTTTCCTCGTCAAGAAGGAGCCGTTCAAGTCGACACTCCAACTTCATGCTCTCCGGCTCAAGTACACCGACATCGAACACTCTTCGATGTGCCGTGCGCAACGACCGTCAAGCAAGCCTTAATCCTCTACGCGACACCGACTCCCACGAGCAACGACAACGTCAAACTGAAGCAGATTTTTCACTAGCACGTGAATGGCAACGACAACGCCAACATGAAGAGGAAGAGAGAGAGTGTATACACCAAGATGCACAAGATGCCGAGGCACAACGTCAAGAGCAACAATTGCGAGAAGCTCAAGCACTTGAGGCGCAACGAGCCCTACGCGATGCAAGTCAAGCCGTTGCTACCCGAGGCCGGCAAGCTCGTGAGCATCAAGAAGCACTTCGCAAAGAATTCCAAGAGCGGATCTATCAATCACGCTTAAATCGCCAAGCTTCTCGTCAAGATAGCCAAGCGCCTCGTCAAGATCGACAAGCGCCTTCCCAAGCTCGCCAAGAACCCCAAGCTCGACAAGCACATCAAGTTCATCAAGAACAAGATGACATCCGAGATCTTCAACGACAAGAGCAAGTGTGAGAGACGATCCTCCTCGTCACGGACGTCATCATCCACGACCCGAATGCAATGAAGAGCAATGCTACGGCAAGCTCAAGTTCACCATGCTAAAGTTCAACGGAAGCAATGATCTTGAGGAGTACCTTTCATGGGCATTGAAGGACGACAAAATCATTCGTTTGCACAACTATGAAGAAGAGAATAAGATCGCGATGGCATCCCTTGAATTCCAAGACTACGTCCTCATTTGGTGGGAACAAGTCATTGAGCGCTGAGAGGCAAGAGGTGAACCACCCATCACTACTTGGGTGCAAATGAAAGATGTCATGAGAGCACGCTTTGTGCCCACCTACTACAACAACGAACTCTTCAAGAAACTTCAACTACTCAAGCAAGGAACCAAGAGCGTTGAAGAATACTACAAGGAGATGGAGATTGCCACGATAAGAGCAAATGTCACGGAAGATGACGAGCAAACTATGGCACGTTTCTTGAATGGACTCAATCATCCTATCAAGAAGACCGCCGACTTCCAAACATACTCGAACCTCATCGAGCTAGTGCATCAAGCTACCAAAGCGGAACGTCAAGTACAAGATGACTTCAAATATGCCAAGTTCTCGTCCAAGTCATACGGCTCCTCCAACAACCAAGCTTCAACGACTCTAACACCTTCTACATCAACCAAGCCTTCTACAAGCAACATCGACAAGTCGAGTTACAAGAAAGCTTCGTCAACTCCAAGTTATCCTACTTCAAGCAACTTCAAGCCGACAGCTTCATCATCATCTACCCCAACTGATGAGACCATCAAGACAAGTTCCATCAAATGCATCACATGCGGAGGCTATGGCCACAAGTCATTCGAGTGCACCAATAAGAGGACCATGATCCTCAACGACGACGACACTTATGACTCAATGAGCGAAGGAGAAATGGAAACCCTTGAGCAAGTGGACATACACCGGCAAGTGAATGATGAAGAAAAACAAGTCTTTTGCGATGAAGACTCAAGTCCCGCTCTTGTTGTCTCCAAGGTCTTGACTCTTCAACATCAACAAGAAGAAGACCAACGATGCCACATCTTCCGTACCAAGGTCAGCATCAACGGAAGGTCTGTCAAGGTCATCATCGATGAAGGGAGTTTTCATAACTTAGAAAGTGAAGAGCTTTGCTCCAAGCTCCAATTGCCTAAGACGAAGCACCCCCATCCATACAAAGTACAATGTCTTAGCGACTCCGGCACTATCCAAGTCGAGCATCGAGTACAAGTCTCCTTCAAAATCGGCTCCTATGAAGACACTTTGGAGTGTGATGTCATTCCAATGACCATTTGCCACCTTCTTTTTGGACGCCCATGGCAATTTGATAGAGGTGTCATCCACAACGGCTGAACAAACCACTACATTTTCAAGAGGAAAGGAAAGGAGTATGTACTTCGACCCATGTCTCCAAGCCAAGTGATCACCGACAAGCAAGCCACCCATCGTGGAGAAAAGAGTGAGAGAGTGAACCACCAAAAAGAGAGTGAGCGCCAGAAGCCCAAATCGAGTGACTCTACGATGAGCGAAAAGAAGAACTTAGTTCTCTTTGCCACCAAATGTGAGATGCGAGAAGTGTGTGAGAACCCATCTAGTGTCATACACTATGTCCTTTTGTGCAAGGATGACGCACCAAAATCTAACACCTCTCACAATCTACCTTTAGTGTTGCCTTCTCTCTTGCAGGAATTCCAAGACGTTTTCCCCGACAAGCTACCTCTGGGTCTACCTCCTCTACGAGGCATTGAGCACCTAATCGACCTCATCCCCAGATCACCTCTTCCTAACAAGGCCCCTACCGAGTCAACCCCGAAGAGACCAAAGAAATACAAAGGCAAGTAAAGCATCTCATAGACCATGGTCATGTGCGTGAAAGTTTGAGTCCTTGTGTCGTACCAGTCATTCTTGTGCCCAAAAGATATGGTAGTTTTCGCATGTGCTCTGACTGTAGACCTATCAATGCTATCACCGTTCGATATAGGTATCCCATTCCACACCTTGATGATATGCTTGATGAACTTAGTGGTGCCACTATCTTTTCCAAAATTGATCTCAAAAGTGGTTACTATCAAATCCGCATACAAGAGGGTGATTGCGGGGTTTGGGTGCGACATATGCCAAAGGATGGCTTATCATGGTGGGGGCGAGTAGAACGTCGCCGGTGCCTGGAAACGGGATACGGCGAAGGCTTGCTCACCGGCGAATCTTACCCAGCTTCGGGGCTCTCCGGGGAGATAATACACCTACTGGTGCTCTACGGGGTCTCCACATGATCACTATGGCAAAGTGTTTACACGGTTGCTCCTTAAGCTGTTTCCTGGATGTAGGAGAAGGCAAGGCTAGCTCTCTCCTTCCTATACGATCTGGTCTAGTGCTAATGGATTCCAACCCTTTGCATGGATGCCCTGGGGGTTTATATAGGCCTACCCCCCAGGGGTACAATGGTAATCCGGCTAGGCACGGGCCCAGCCGTCAGTATCTTTGGCCGCTGTCTTATCCTCTGACTCCAGGGGCCCACCGACTGGTGGGCCCCGCCGACTGGCTCGGTACAGAGCCGACAGGCCACGTCCGCCGCGGGCGGGTCTTGCCGGCTGCAGATTACTGTAGTCGTGCCTCTAATGACGCAGGCTCGGTCATGAGGTCGTGGTCACAGCTCCGCCGTCTGGTGGGCGATCACTGTGGCCACTACTTGTCGTGTCTGATTAATGGCGCGTGGGGCCCGTGGGAGGGGTCGGCCGACTTCTGGTGGCCGACTCCCATCCGGGCCGACTGGTGGTGCTTTCGCCGTCTTTCGTACGCCCGCCGACTGGTGGGACCCATCATCCCTGGGTCGTACCAGCAGGCCGTCGTGGGCACAGGGCTCTGCCCCCTGGGGCTGACGTCAGGGCCGGCATGGCAATAGTGTTACGCCGCGTGGAGATCTCCGCGGGTATGGCATACTGTAGCCACGCCTGCCCTTGGAAAAGGGGTGGGAATGGACCTTACTATAGCCACTCCCCGTCCCGTCCCTCTTTATGAGGACATGGGGGTTGTTGGCGTCGCGGGCCGACTCCCCAAGGTCGGCTTCTCTGGAAGTCGCCAGTCAGGAGTCGGCTTTACCCCGGAGCCGTTCCTGGGACTCGGCCGCGAGTGGGCAGTCGGCCGCCTCGCCGCCGGCTCCTCAGAAGGCGGCTCTACATCCTGGGGTCACGATGGGCGCAGTCTGCCTCAATGTCTTGAAAGGTTCTGGGCCTGGGTTAGCCTACCCATGGCCCATTACTCCGAAAGTGATGAATGGAAAATCGCTTTTAAAACAAAGTTTGGTTTGTATGAGTGGTTAGTCATGCCTATGGATCTATCGAAAGCACCGGGTACTTTTATGCGTTTTATGCATTATGTTTTTCGCCCCTACATTGGTGAGTTTGTTGTGGTCTACTTCGATGATATCCTTGTTTTTAGCAAATCTCTCAAAGAGCATGTCACCCATTTCTGAACTGTTTTACAAACTCTTCGAAAAGAGCGTCTTTATGCAAACATGGAAAAATGCCTTTTTGGCATTGACAAGCTCGTTTTCTTGGGTTTTGTTGTTTCTTCAAAGGGTGTTCATGTTGATGAGTCCAAGATCAATGCTATTAAGACTTGGCCACAACCAACCAACTTGCATCAAGTGTGTAGTTTTCTTGGCCTTGCGGGTTTCTATCATCACTTTGTGAAAGATTTTAGCACTATTGCTACACCTTTGCATGCTTTGAGCAACAAAAACGCACCTTTTGTTTGGGGACCATCCCAAGATCATGCTTTCAATGAGCTTAAGAATTTGCTTACTCATGCTCCCGTGCTTGCCTTACCAAACTTTGACAAACCTTTTGATATTCATTGTGACGCTAGTGGTAATGGCATAGGCGGTGTGTTAACACAAGAGAAGCGCCTATGGCATACTTTAGTGAAAAACTCTCCGGCTCGCAACTCAACTACCCCATCTATGACAAAGAGCTATACGTGTTAGTTCGAGTTTTGCATGAGTGGGAATATTACCTACGACCTCATGAGTTTGTCATTCATACTGACCATGAAACTCTCAAGTATCTTAAGGGTCAAACCAAGTTGAACAAGCGCCAGGCCAAATGGAGTGAATTTATTGAATCTTTTCCTTACATCATCAAGTACATTAAAGGTAAGGAAAACATTGTGGCGGATGCCCTTTCCCGCATATGCATGTTTGTCACTCAACTTGAATTGAATGGCATTGGCTTTGAGCACATAAAGGACTTGTATGATCATGATCCAACTTTTGCTATTCCTTATGCCAAATGCTTGATGCACACATCTTGGGAACGCTATTACATCAAAGATGGTTACCTTATGAGAGCTAACAAGCTTTGTATCCCCGACTCTTCTCTTTGTTTGTTGCTTCTGCAGGAATCTCATGGAGGAGGACTAATGGGACATTTTGGACGCGACAAGACTTCTGTTACGCTCTCCAAGAACTATTTTTGGCCAAAGATGTTTCGTCACGTCAACCGCTTCACCAACCGATGCTATGCATGTCGCAAAGCTAAGTCTAAAGCTCAATCTCATGGCCTTTACATGCCTCTCCCAATTCCATATCAACCATGGGAAGATATTAGCATGGATTTTGTACTTGGCTTGCCTAGGACTAGAAATGGAAAGGATTCGGTATTTGTCGTTGTGGACGGTTTCTCTAAGATGGCACATTTCATTCCTTGCAACAAGATAGACGATGCTTCACATGTTGCCAATCTCTTTTGTAGGGAAATATTGTGTCTACATGGAGTGCCAAAGACGATAGTCTCGGACCGCGATGCCAAGTTCCTAAGCTACTTTTGGAAGACACTATGCGCCAAGCTCAGAATCAAGCTACTCTTCTCCACAGCTTACCATCCTCAAACTGACGGCCAAACGGAGGTGACCAACCGCACACTCTCCACTCTACTTCGAGTGCTAATCAAGTAGAACATCAAGGAGTGGGAGGAATTCCTACCTATCACCGAGTTCGCCTACAACCGCGCAAGACACTCAACTACTAGCAAGTCCCCCTTCGAGGTCGTCTATGGATTCAACCCATTGCCACCATTGGACATTCTTCCTCTACCACTACAAGAGCGCATCAATATGGACGCAAGTGCACATGTTAACCATCTCAAGAAGGTGCATGAAGATACAAGGCATACCATCGAGCGCCAAATACAATGACTTGTGTAGGATCGAAAGTATGTCTGGAGGGGGGTGATTATACTACTTGACCAAATAAAAATCTAGCCTTTTCCCAATTTTAGTTCTTGGCAGATTTTAGCAACTTTGGACAAGTCGAGCAATCTAAACACAATTAAGCAAGCATGCAAAGAGTATATGAGCAACGGAAAGTAAAGCATGCAACTTGCAAGAATGTAAAGGGAAGGGTTTGGAGGATTCAAACGCAATTGGAGACACAAATGTTTTTGTCATGGTTCCGATAGGTGGTGCTATCGTACATCCACGTTGATGGAGACTTCAACCCACAAAGGGTAACGGTTGTGCGAGTCCATGGAGGGCTCCACCCACGAAGGGTCCATGAAGAAACAACCTTGTCTATCCCACCATGGCCATCGCCCACGAAGTACTTGCCTCACTAGCGGTAGATCTTCACGAAGTAGGCGATCTCCTTGCCCTTACAAACTCCTTGGTTCAACTCCACAATCTTGTCGGAAGCTCCCAAGTGACACCTAGCCAATCTAGGAGACACCACTGTCCAAGAAGTAACAAATAGTGTGTTGATGATGAACTCCTAGCTCTTGTGCTTCAAATGATAGTCTCCCCAACACTCAACTCTCTCTCACTGGATATGGATTTGGTGAAAATAAGATTTGAGTGGAAAGCAACTTGGGGAAGGCTAGAGATCAAGATTCATATGGTAGGAATGGAATATCTTGGTCTCAACACAAGTGTAGGTGGTTCTCTCTTAGAAAAAGTAAGTTGGAAGTGTAGGTTTGTTCTGATGGCTCTCTCCATGAATGAAGAGGTGGTGGAGGGGTATATATAGCCTCCACACAAAATCTAACCATTACACACAACTTCCCAGACTCGGTGGGACCGAATGGTTAAACTCGGTCGGGCCAATTCAGCAAAGCTAGTGTCCGTTAGGGTTTTCGGTGGGACCGACATGCAACTCGGTAGGACCTATATGATTAGGGTTAGGGCATAACGTAATATCGGTGAGACCGATTACACAAACTCGGTGAGACCAATTTTGGTAATAAGCTAACCAGAGAGTTGGTCAGGTAAACTCGGTGGGACCAATCGCTCATTTCGGTGAGACCAAAATGTTATGAAGGGAAAACAGAGAGTTTACATTGCAATCTCGGTGGGACCGATCGGTCATCTTGGTCAGACCGAAATGTTACAAAGGGAAATAGAGATATTATAACCCCATCTCGGTGAGACCGAGATCCCTATTGGTGAGACCGATTTGCCTAGGGTTTGTGGCAGTGGCTATGACATTTGAAACTCGGTGGCGCCGGATAGGAAGAATCGGTGGGGATGAGTTTGACTTTTGGTTTAGGTCATATGTGGATGTGAGAAAGTAGTTGAGGGTTTTGGAGCATATCACTAAGCATTTTGAGCAAAAACCTCATTAAGCAACACCTCATCCCTCCTTGATAGTATTGGCTTTTCCTATAGACTCAATGTGATCTTGGATCACTAAAATAGAAAATGTAGAGTCTTGAGCTTTCAGCTTGAGCCAATCCTTTGTCCTTAGCATTTTGAGGGGTCCACTTTTCTCATCCATGCCATGTCAATCATTGAGCTTTCCCGAGATATTAATCTTGAAATAGTATTAGCTCAATGAGCTATATGTTGTTAGGAATTACCAAAACCACCTAGGGATAGTTGCACTTTCAATCTCCCTCTTTTTGGTAATTGATGACAACATATAGATCAAAGCTTCGACAAATGATAATAAGAGTGAAAAACATTGTCGCTTTGAGAAGTATGTGAAAAGCAAGAGCTCCCCCTAAATTTGTGCATAGTTTAAGATTTGCTTTGGACTGCAAATGCACAAAGAGTTAGGATCATGGGTTACTCTTCCATGTCACATACATGTTGGTGGAGCGCTCAAAATGATAATAACTAAAATACATGCACTCATCACCAAGCAAAGTGAATGATCATATAAAAGGATAATGTCATCCAACAAGCATTAAGGTAGCATATGATCAAACACATGATCATCCAAGTATCACACACAAGCATAAAGTATAAAGTATCTCAACCAAGCAAGTAAACGAAGTTTAACCACCAAAAAAGAGAGAGAATAAAAAGCAACACTCTCTCCCGAAGCCTATGATCTATACATTTTCTCCCCCTTTGGCAACAAGTTACCAAAAAGTTCATAAAAAATGCATAGTGCTAAATCGACTCTCAGGCTTGGTCTTCAAGTGGTGGTGTAGACAGAACTCCAAGGACGAAGGCGTCAGTCGATGTAGATGGAGCTGGTGGAGTAGGTGCTGGAGCTGGTGGCACGGAGGCTGTAGCTGGTGCAGATGAAGTTGCTCTGGTGTCTGGAACAGGCACTGCAGCAGATCTCTGACCTCTGGGCACTCTAGCAAAAGCATCAGTGGTTGTCTTGCCCTTCTTCTCCTACACTTCATCCTGAAGTTCCTCAACGACCGACTGGATCTCAGTGACCTTCACATCTAAGTCATACAACTTCTGCTCCACGATCCTCTCCAAGCTCTCCTAGTTTTGAGTCAGGGTAGCCAATCCCTTCTCAATCCTTAGAGTGGAGGCAATCAAGTAGCCAAGTTGTTCATGCGTGCTCTTCAGAAGATACTGAGATGCCTCTTCAGTGGTTGGCATCTTTGCAGCCTTTTCAGCCCTTGCCTTCTCCTTCTTGGCTTGTGCGTGCACAGAAGATGGTTCATTTTCATCCATCACCATAGTGTTGTCCTCAAAGTCATGGGCAGGTGCTCCTTGTCCAGCAGATATGTGCCAGTGCCCATCTTGGAGTTGATCAGCTCCTGAATCTGTGGGGCATACCCACAACTCCTCTTCTGATCTGCAGTTGTCCTCTTTATGGTTTCCACAATTAGGCTCATGACTTTGCATGGCCTCTGATCATCTTGTGATCACCTAACTTTGGCAAGAGAGTGTGCCTGAGGATCCAGTTGATTGTTGGCAAGCCTGACAGAAGGTAATGTACTGATCCAAACTTGTGTGTCTCAAGAGCAGCATTTGGGATCTCCTTGTACATGTGTGCCATGGTGTTGTGATCCTTCTTCTTCTTGGCATAGACATCCAATTCATCTTCACTCTCCTCACGAGCATTGATCAATTTCGCCCATTCAGCAACCGTTGACTGGTACCTAGTGCCTTCAGACATCAAGACAACCCTTCCATCTGGGTAGAAGTGAGCTGTGGAGTAGAACTGCATGATGAGCTCATCATTCCACTTTGTGAGCTTTTGAGCCACAAACTTATCAACTCCACAAGCCTTGAAGCTCTGATATACACCAGGGAAGTGATCCTCATTTTCCTCAATGAATGTCCAATCGACCCATCTCATGTCACACACTATGGGCTTATTGTCAAGTAAGATAGTCTCATAGAAGTCCTGTTGTTCCTTTGTATGGAACCTGTAGTCCACAGTAGTTCTTCTCCTGGTGGCATATGGATCAGACTCTGTCCATAGCCTTAGACCAAAATCCTTCCTGACTTTCATGTTCTCTGCAATTGGATGATCATCATTGTGGTCTAGAATTTTGGGCTTCAACTTCCTTAACACGACAGAATCATCATCTTCTTCCATTGTAGCTTTAGGCATTGGGGCCTTGTTCTTCTCTGCTGCTGGGATGTTCCTGGTGCTCCTCTTGGGTGCAGTTTTGGGTTTTGGAGCAGCTGGCTTAGGAGCCATATAACATTGGGCATTTTGCCCACCATGGCTCCGCCGCATTCCGCTTGTTGGCCGCCCACCACCTTTTGCTTTATATTGAAGGTCTTCAGCCACAGGCCAAAGTGGGGCTGGATGCGAAGGAAAGCCTCGCACGCGACGATGAACGCCGAGATGTTGAGGATGAAATTCAGGGCCAGATCATGAAAGTCCAGCCCGTAATAGAACATGAGGCCGCAGACGAATGGATGGAGGGGAAACCCCAATCCGCGAACGAAATGGGGGAGAAAAACCACCTTTTCGTGAGGTTCCGGGGTTGGGATGATCTGCCCCGCGGCTGGCAGCCGGTGCACGATATCCGCGACTAAGTATACGGCTCCATGTAGCTTTTTGATGTGTCCCTCCGTGACGGAGTAGGCCATCCACTTGCCTCCCGCTCCGGACATGGTTGGAGAGAGTTGAGGAGAAGGATGCGGACTTGGGCGCTGGAGCTCGAGTGCGCGAGAATGGATGAGCAAGGAGGAAGAAGGTGTGGGTAGGAAAAGGTGAGACCTTATCCCTTTATATGGGCGGACGAAACTATGCACCCCCACTAGCCTGATAAAACTCGCTTATCCCCCAAATGCCGTAATTGGTGGCGCGATTGGGTTACCCACGCCTGTATTGATGAGAATCCCGTAATAAGGGGAACACGATCTCTACTTTGACAAGACGTGTCAAGAAACCGCCTCGCATTATGTGCGAGGCTGATTAGAGCAAAATGGTTCGAATAATTACCGGGCCATGGCATGATGTCATGCTGCCAAAACGTGTCAGCAGATTAGATTTGTGGAAATATTATTCTCTCTACGGTGGTATGTGGAACCTATTTTGCAGGGTCGGACACTATCCTTGTATTCAAACTCTTCTGTGGTGTATTCGGAGGAGGAACCCGCCTTGCAATGCCGAATAAAACACTATGCTCCGGACTCATCGTCATTGAATCATAGTTCAGGGGCTACTAAGGGAGTCCTGGATTAGGGGGTCTCCGGACAGCTGGACTATATCCTTTGGCCGGACTGTTGGACTATGAAGATACGAGATTGAAGACTTCGTCCCATGTCCGGATGGGACTCTACTTGGCGTGGAAGGCAAGCTAGGCAATACGGATATGGATATCTCCTCCTTTGTAACCGACCTTGTGTAACCCTAGCCTCCTCCGGTGTCTATATAAACGACCCCCCAGCCTCCAACTCCTTTGGGTTAGGCGATACCTCTAGCTGCTTGCCGGCCATCGCCACAACCCGGTCAAGGAGCCGCTTTTTGGTCGCGATCACTAGGGACTCGGCCAACCGACTACTCTCAGCCGCACAGGCAGACGACTTCCGGTAGTCACCGGCTACGGTCAGAATCCCCTTGGAACTGGGCATCTTCATTTTGAGGTAGGCGTAGTGGGGGACCGCCATGAACTTGGCCAGGGCGGGTTGGCCAAGTAATGCATGGTATGGGCTCTCGAGGTCCACCACCTCAAACCAAACTGACTCGATCTTTGTCTCCAAAGAGGACGTCCATCAGGATCTTGCCGATTGGTGAGCAGGAAAGACCAGGAACAATGCCGTGGAACACAGTCCGGCTCTTCTGAAGCTGTCTTTGCTTGATTCCTAACTTCTCCATGGTGTCCTTGTACAGGATGTTGATGCTGCTACCTCCGTCTATCAGAACTCGCGAGAAACGAGTAGCTCATCTATCCGTGGGAAAGGTGGCATCCAAGACCAAGGCATAAGAGCCCGGACTCGGCATCACCTCTGGGTGATCAGCTCTGCTCCAGCTGATAGGCTTCTCGGACCAGTGCATGAACTCTGGTGTCTCTGATGCTACTTCATTCACCTCTTGTCGCTGCAGCCGCCTGCTGCATCGATCATCAGCCACGCTGGTAAATATCACGTAGGCTCCGTGCTCTTCGGGGTACTCGTCTTGTACTGCGTCGACTGGCCTGATAGCCGGCTGCTGGGGCGGAGGCGGAGGCTACTGCCCAGCAGGCGGGGAAGGTAGTAGGCCGTATCCTTTGGCGATCCTGGTGAGCCAGTGGCACTTCCGGGTGGTGTGATTCGACGGCTTCACGCCGCTATGGAACTTGCAAGGACCATCCAGAGTCTGCTCGTATGAGAAAGCCGGCAACCAGTTGGGCTTGCCACCTTTCTGCCGCTTGGGTGGAGGCTGCCCATCCAGCTGCTGGTCTTCAACTGTCGCCACCTGCCGGCTGCTGGAAGCCGGCTGCGGGGCCTTGCGCTTGTGGTCGTTCTGCTGTTGCCGCCGACTGGCATCTCCTACCGGAGTTCTTGGAGCCTGAGGGGCCACTTTGCCATTCGCGCTAACTTGAATCTCTGCCTTCATGGAGGAGTCGGCCGTGGCATACTTGTCTGCTATGATCAGCAGCTCGTCGAGGGTTTCTGCTCGTCGTAGAGGAGCTTGTGCTTGAGGAGGGTGCCTTCTCTGCACCCGGCGGTGAAGTACTCGATAGCATGCACCTCGTGCACGCCCTCACAGGAGTTCCGAAGCTCGGCCCAGCGTGTGAGGTAGTCATGAGTCGACTCGTTGGGGCCTTGCATGCACAAGGAAAGCTGACGAGGCTTGGGAGGACGCCTGTACGTGCTTGTGAAGTTGCGGACGAGTGCATCGGTGAAGTCGACCCAGCTGTTGATGCTGCGGGGCTTCAGGCTGTTCAGCCATGTCCGGGCCGTGCCCTGGAGCATGAGCGGAACGTATTTTACGGTGACACGCTTCTTGCCGTTCGCTATGTTGACGGCCGTGGAGTTGTCAACCAGCCAGTCCTCCGACTTCACGGAGCCGGTGTACTTGGGCGTGTCTCTTGGGAGCGTGAACCCTTTGGGAAAGGGCTCGTATCGAATGCGGGGCCCGAAACAAGGCGGACCCAACTCGTCTTCTTCTTCCAGCGCCAGGGATCGGTGGAGTCGGTCGATCCGGTGGCGGGCGTCGTTTTCTCCGACTCCCTCTCGGCGGCCAAGGCGTTCGCCGAGAGTCGGATGGTCAACAGCCGGCAGCGAGACTCGCCTTTCCTTGCGAGGAGGAGGAGGCGGACAGTCGTCCCGTCATTCCACTGCTCTCGGGCGGCCGCCTTGGTCGCGCTCTATGGTAATGTGAGTCCGACTGTGGCTGACAGCCGGATCCTTGTCTTTCCTCCCTCGGGCGCCGCCAGTCGGCGTCCGAGATGTGGCGCCTCCTTGCGGCAGCCGGCCTCGTTCTGCGCGGCAGCCGCATCGAGGAGCCGCTGGACTTGCTCCGTCATCAGACGGTGCTCTTCGCCCTCGAAGTTGTCCAGCTCGTCCGCCGCCTCCTGGGCGGCTCGAATGTTCTCCGCATGCGTGGCGTACACAGGGCGATTTTCCCCGAACAGGTTGGCGATGGCCACGCCGCGCTGCTGGACCGCGCCAAGGCGGCTGGGCCTAGCTGGGGCTGGCGAGCCACCCATAGCGCGATCCATCTCATGCTGGTAGGCTTCTGACAAGCATCTCATGCTAGCCAGCTTCTTCGCGCCTTCGACAAGCTGAAGGCGGCGCGCCTCCAACGTCTCCGCGTCGGCGTCTTCCGAAATGGGCGCAGTCAGGTCTTGCAGTGCCACGCCAAGCAGGTCATGCGCTGCTCCGCCTGGGGGCTCATCATGACCGATGACGAGCACCTCGGTGACGGTGCTTCCGTCGCTCTCCGCGCGAGGGAGAGGCTCGTATTAGACCACCACGTTGGTGGGGAACGCGTCGAGCGACGTGGTGTCGGAGTCGACCAGCATCGGGTCGGTGGAGCCTACAGACTCCAAGTCCACAGCAGGCTCGCCGGTGACGTGGAGTTCGTCGAGGAGGCCAGCGAGGAGGCTCTCGGGGCCGCTCGTGCCTACGTTGGATGCAGGTTCGTCGGAGAGGCAAACCTCGCCGACAAGATCGGCGAGGCAGCTGGCTGCACAGGTGATCTCAGCGCCATGCAGCGCGTCAGTGCAAACTCCGTCTGGCGTGTCGGGCTGGCTGTGCTCGCCAGGGAGGAAAAGGGTTCCCGTCCAGAGCAGGTCTCCGGACGACGGTGCACCAGGCCCCATGGTGGGTGCCAAATGTCGGGGGTTGGGTGCGACATATGCCAAAGGATGGCTTATCATGGTGGGGGCGAGTAGAACGTCGCCGGTGCCTGGAAACGGGATAAGGCGAAGGATGCACGCTGGCGAATCTTACCCAGCTTCGAGGCTCTCCGGGGAGATAATACCCCTACTGCTGCTCTACGGGGTCTCCGCATGATCACTATGGCAAAGTGTTTACACGGTTGCTGCTTGAGCTGTTTCCTGGAGGTAGGAGAAGGCAAGGCTAGCTCTCTACTTCCTATACGATCTGGTCTAGTGCTAATGGATTCCAACCCTTTGCATGGATGCCCTGGGGGTTTATATAGGCCTACCCCCCAGGGGTACAATGGTAATATGGCTGGGCGTGGGCCCAGCCGTTAGTCTCTCTGGCCGCCATCTTATCCGCCGACTCCTGGGGCCCGCGGACTGGCTCGGTACGGAGCCGACAGGCCGCGTTCGCCGCAGGCGAGTCTTGCCGGCTGCAGATTACTGTAGTCGTGCCTCTAATGACGCAGGCTCGGTCATGAGGTCGTGGCGACAGCTCTGCTGTCTGGCGGGCGATCACTGTGGCCACTACTTGTCGTGTCTGATTAATGGCGCATGGGGCCCGTGGGAGGGGCCGGCCGACTTCTGGTGGCCGACTCCCATCCGGGCCGACTGGTGGTGCTTTCGCCGTCTTTCGTACGCCCGCTGACTGGTGGGACCCATCATCCCTGGGTCGTACCAGCAGGCCGTCGTGGGCACAGGGCTCCGCCCCCTGGGGCTGACGTTAGGGCCAGCATGGCAATAGTGTCGCGCTCCGCGGAGATCTCCGCGGGTATGGCGTATTGTAGCCACGCCTGCCCTTGGAAAAGGGGTGGGAGTGGACCTTACTATGGCCACTCCCCGTCCTGCCCTCTTTATGAGGGCATGGGGATTGTTGGTGTCGCGGGCCGACTCCCCAAGGCCGGCTTCTCTGGAAGTCGCCACTCAGGAGTCGGCTTTACCCTGGAGCCATTCCTGGGACTCGGCCGCGAGTGGGCAGTCGGCCGCCTCGCCGCCGACTCCTCAGAAGGCGGCTCTTCGTCCTGGGGTCTCGAGGGGCGCAGTCTGCCTCAATGTCTTGAAAGGTTCTGGGCCTGGGTTAGCCTACCCGTGGCCCATTACTCCGACCGTAGTCCTCGAAGCTGGTGAGGCTCCGAGGGCGACATGTCATGGAGCCTCAACAGTTTCTTCTCTCCGGCGGTTGGATCTTGGCCTCGCTAGCCGTCTTCTGTCAAGCCAACTAGTTGGAGTCGTACTTGCTCAAGGCCGACTTGCCCCTAAAAAAGTTTGAACGTTGCGGCGTAGTTCAGGCGGCGTGCCTGATAAGCTTCCGGGTTGCCGCCCGTGGTGGACCTGTCATGAGGCGCCACGTGGCTGAACTAGTCTGCTCAACCATGCGCGCAACGGGACAGGCCTACAGGCGGGGCCCGCCACTACCGCGCCTCGGCATGCGAATGGATCCGTTGTGGCCACGCGGACGGTTGGGGTTCCCGCGCGGTTATTGCACGTGGTAACTTTGTGTGGTAAATCGTGGGGGTTGTTGGGTCCCGGGCGCAGTTAATCCCACGTCCGCCCCTCGGCTTCTCAGCCCACGAGCCTACAAGTAGGCGGGGAGAAGCGGCGGCGAAGCACGCACGCCCATTCTCCCCACTCCCTTTCGCTCCTCCTTGCTTCTTCTTCCTCTTGCCGTTGCTGCTCCGAACCACGCCGCGTCCGCAGCGATGAGCTCTTCCTCCGCCGCCGCGCCTCCTGCTGTACGCTCCGGAGTGTGGGTTGGCTCCGAGGTTGACGATGACCACATCGAGATCCTCCGCCGGACACGGCGGCTGCCCGGCAGGGACTTAGTGCGGGTCCGCCTCACGCCGGAGGGAGAAATATCGCCGGCGCCGGTGGAGGGCGAGCGGGTCATATTCTGCTCGCACCTTATGCGTGGCCTGGGGCTGCCGGTGAGCGGCTTCTTCCGCTCCTTCTTGGAGTTCCACGGGCTCCAGCCGCACCACCTTACTCCGAACACGATGGTGCTGCTGGCTGCCTTCACCACCCTGTGCGAAGGCTTCCTCGGCGTTCTATCCACCATCGAGCTCTGGGGTGAGTTCTTCTAGTCCAAGCTCAGCACACACGTCGCCGGCGTGCCGGCCAAGTGCGGTGCATTCATCGCGATGCGGAGATCAGTGGCCGACAATCCGTTTCCCACCATCGCACTGGTTAAGTCGGTGAAGATGTGGCAGCGGTCCTATTTTTATGTCAAGAACGTCGCCCCAGAAGGCGACTGGGTCAACCTGCCGGCTTACGAAGCCGGCGCGCCGGCTGGAAGGCTCCCCAGCTGGTCACACCGAGCCAAGACGTTGTCTCCCGCTGGTGCCGCCGCCGTCACGCGTCTCCGAGTGCTGACACAGTCGGAGGGCCTGACCGGGGCCGACTTGCTGGCCGCCTTCATGGCGCGCCGAGTCCTCCCACTCCAAGGGCGACCTCACCTGATCTACCAGATGAGCGGTCATCGGGACCCGGGTCAGATGTGCTCCAAGGACATGCCTCACGCGGAGGTGGCGAACACTGTGAACTATATCGCAAACTGCGGTCTCTCGGTGGACTGGCGGTTCGGCAAGGAGCCGTATTCGCGTGCCAACCCCCCGCCTATTGTAAGTCGTCTTCCTTCTTCTTCTGTTTCTTTTGTTGCCGAGTCCGACTTGTCAAGTCTGACCGTTTTTTGTTTTGAATCAGAACCCTCTCGTCCCTCCCTCGGCCGGCACCGCGGGGCCGGCTCGTCAGTTTGTCCCCGATCGGGCGGAGAGTGACGTCGACGATCCTGACTTGGGGGCGGTGGCCATGGAAGCCGACACCGAGGGAGGAGGAGGAGAAGCAAGCGGCTCCAGGCCTTCGGCCACTTTCGCCGACTGGCCTGACGACGAGGCTGAGGGAGAAGTCGCCCCGCGTCGCCAGCCAAAGGCCGGCCAGCCAAGCGCGAGTTCCTCCGCCGGCTTGGACGCTCAAGGCGGTGCGAAGAAGCGCCGAGCCGGGCCGAGTATGCTTGGGGGCCGGTCGAAGAAGTTCAAGGGAGCGGTCGCCGCGACTAAGCGGGAAGAGGCGGTCGCGAAAGCCAACCGCTTCCGCGAGGAAGTGAAGAAGCCGCCGCTGGTCTCTGCGTAAGCGCCTCTGTCCCTTATCTTTATTTTCTCTTTGTTGATCTTGTTTGAGTTTTTCATATGCTTTTCTCGCCTCAGGGCTCCCCTCACTCTTGAGAGGGTTGCCGCCGCCTCCGTTATGGGGTCGGTGGAGACGTCTGCCACCACTCGGCAGATTGACCCCGCCGCCGATCTTCGGGAGGCGACGGAGCGGAACGCGCAGGAGAAGCGCGAAGAGGATGAGGCCGCCCGCGGGGAGAAAGCGGAGGCCGAGAAGGCGGAGGCCTCCGCCCTGAAGAAGCTGGAGGCGGCCGAGGCCGCCACTACGGCAAAGCGGCCGGCCAAGGAAGTCGCGCCCCGATGGTAGGCGGTGTTCGTCACCCCACTGAACTCCGCGCCGCCGCCCCCGGAGTTCATGGGGCAGTCAGGGGAAGCCGGCGATGAGTTCCCGATCATGGAGAGAGGCGGCGACGACGCCCCCATGCCGGACGCGTCGCGCCGCCACAGCCGCCCCCGCCCCCATCTAGAAGCGCGCAAGGCAAACAGCCAGCTGATCCGCCCTTGTCACCGACTGAAGACGAGGTCGTGGCAAAGCTACTCCTTCAAGTCGGCTCGCCAACGTGCCGCCGTCTTGAGAAGGCGACTTCGGCGCCACGCCCCCTGGAGACCGGCACCGCCAGCTCGACGATTCCAGACGCTGAAGCGACGAGTGCTGTTCCCATTGGGTGGGTGCGAGGAGGCAGCACGGGCCCGCTGAACCAGGCGCTTCTGGATGTCCAGACGAAGCTGCGAGGTGAGAGCGACGCCATCCAAAACTGCACCAAGGCGCACCTGGCGTCGCGGGCAGCCATCCGGGTATGCTTTCTCCATTGTCCATATTTTCTTGTTCCTCTCTGTGGGGGCGTGCCAGCGCACCCACTGGGTGTAGTCCCCAAGTTTTGGGCCGGCTGCTGAGCAGGCGGCCCGGAACTCCAATTGGTAAGTTCCGGGTACTAACCTTTGTTCTGAAATACTTGTTGAAGGACTATCACAACCTTCGTGTCACCGCCTTCAACCGCAACGTTGAAGAGCTAGGCAAGCGGACTGCCGACTTGTCGGAGAGCCGGAGTGAGTCCTTTTTCTTCTTTGCGGGGGCGCGCTGGCGCACCCGCGGGCTATAGTCCCGAGATTCGGGCCGACTGCTGAGCAGTCGGGCCGGATCTCCCCGACGACCTTCTTCGTTGATGACTTAATGCCTTCTTTCTTCTTTCTCTTTAGAGGCCAATGTCACTCTTCAACAGCAGCTGAGCGAAGCCAACTCCGCATTGCGCGCCAAGGGGGAGGAGTGCAGCAAGCTCGCCGCAGAGCATGATCTGCTGGACGCACAATTGGCAGAGCAGAAGGAGTTTCTTACGAAGACGCAGAAGGAGGAGGAAGAGGCGGAGGCCGCCCTCCTGGCCGAGTTCGCGAGCGAGCGCTCCTCCTGGATCGACAAGGAGGCAATGCTGGTCTCCGGCTTCCACGAGATCGAGGACCTCGTCGACGGTGAGCTTCTTTGATTTCCTTCTTCGAGCCGCCGACTATATGCAAGCCGACTCCTGGTTTTTTTGACTTGTTGTTCATTTTTTCGTCTTGGCAGACTTCTTCCCCGACCACCCGTAGGCCGCCATTCAAGCTATCGAGGCCGACCGCGAGGAGCGGAGGGCGGGTGGCGTGGAGATCGCCGCAGATGCCCCTCGGACCCTTGACGAGCATATTTTGAGCATTGGGGCTCGCCTGCGGCCGGCCCATCAGATGCTGCGCCGGCTTCAACGTGTCGGCGACCAAGTGATCGCCGCCCTGTGGCTAGATGTGCAGGCTCCATGCACCCCCCCAGTCAGACTGCCGACTGGCTGGAGGTCGCGGATGGCCATCTTGAGGCCTGGAAGGGTTCCTCGGCCCGGGCCTTGGAATTCGTCAAGGCGTGGTATCCGGGGCTGGACCTAGACCAGCTGGCCACACTCCGGTCAGAGGCCCAACCGGAGCTGGCAGCCGTGGAAGATGCCCTTGTCAAGCGTGCGACGGTGATCGTCGAGTACACCGACACCAGCATCTTTGTCCCTGAGCGGGCTGAAGACGGCGAGGAGGTGCCGCCGGAGTGGTTCGGGTTGAACCCCGACTACGGCAAGGACTCGGCAGAGGTGATCGGCTCCAGTGTCGAGGAGGAAGACGAGGCGGAGGACGGAAGCGAGACGGAGGCACCGGAAGACGGAGCGGACGGCCAGCCTCAGCTCGACTGTGCCTCCAGCAACGAGCCATGCCCGCCCGAGCCGACTGCTGCCGGAGGTGATCAAGCCGAGACCGCCCAGCCGGCCGCCCCAACATCCAACACCGCCGTCTCCTCCGATCCTCCAAACCCGTCTGCCGCCCCCTAGGCTGCCACCTTGTCTTTGTTTTATCTGTTCTAATAGTTTTTGAAGAACTTGTTAATTTGCACAATTCCACTCGCGGGGTGTATTTTGAAATTCTGCTCGAAGATTCTGCCAAGGGCCTTTGTTATGTAAATATTCATCTGACTTCTATCTTTCTTGCTCATTGTTCTTTTGGCTTTTTCCTTTGCCGTCTTCCCTCAGTTGCCGTCTTTGTCAGTCAGACAGCCGCTCTGCGGACTGCTGCTGGATCAAATTCTTGGTCACTTTGGGAAGGCAAGTACTTAGCCGTTTTTAGAGTTGTTTAACAAGTCGGATAGAAGGCGGCAAGCCGACTATTCAAGAGTCGGTTTGCGAAAAAAGGCTGGAAGCCGGCCTTAAGCTATGTTTGTGCTTTGAGTCCTTAGCCATTTTTCATGTGGACGCCCATTCTTCCTTACTCCTGCCCACCAGACAGTCGCTCTGCGAGCTGCGGCTTCTGGCAGGAGACGGTTTAGACGCCACACACTACTTGTCCGGCTGCAGGAAGCATTTCATAGCGCAGGACGGCAAGTCCCCGGGCCGACTAGTCGAACCCGGTGCCAAGCGGCATAACAAAGAGTAATATACTCGAAGGCATATTTCTTATCATATAGATAAAAGAGGGCAGTCCCCGAGCTCTTCTCGGGGGGCCCGAAGTCTTGGTACTTTTAATACAAAAGGTAGCGTGATACATACTGCGTTTAACTGTAAAATTTTCGGAGGAGATTTGCATTCCATGGCCGCTCTGTCTCTTTGCCGGAGTCGTCCCTCTTGCGTGCTCGGGGCTTCTGAGCGTCGATCAGGTAGTAGGAGTCGTTGCCCAGCACTTTGCTGATGATGAAGGGGCCTTCCCAAGGTGCCGACAGCTTGTGCTGGCCGGCTGTTCGCTGGATTAATCGGAGCACGAGGTCGCCCTCCTGGAAAGATCTCGGCCTGACCTTCCTGTTGTAGTATCTGCGCAGGCTCTGCTGGTAGATGCTGGACCGGCTGAGTGCCAACAGCCGGCCCTCTTCCAGCAGGTCGACGCCGTCTTGTCGTGCTTCTTCTGCTTCTTCCTCGGTGTACATGGTGACTCGCGGGGAATCGAACTCTATGTCCGTTGGGATGACGGCTTCAGCACCGTAGACGAGGAAGAAAGGCGTGAAGCCGGTTGACTTGTTTGGAGTCGTGCGCAGACTCCAGAGGACGGCTGGCAACTCGTCGAGCCAGCAGCCAGCCGAGCGCTCCAGAGGCTCGATCAGTCGGGGCTTGATGCCGGACAGGATGAGGCCGTTTGCTCGCTCCACCTGGCCGTTTGACTGTGGATGGGCGACGGATGCTAGGTCCAGTCGGATGCCCTGTGTCGCACAGAAACGGGCCAAGGCGCCTTTGGCAAAATTCGTGCCGTTGTCGGTGATGATGCTGTGTGGTATGCCGTACCGAATTGTGATGTCGGAGATGAAAGTCACGGCAGTCGGACCGTTCAGTTTCTTGATTGGCTTCGCTTCTATCCACTTGGTGAACTTGTCCACCGCGACAAGTAAGTGAGTTAAGCCACCTCGTGCCGTCTTGAATGGTCCCACCATGTCTAGACCCAAACTGCGAAAGGCCAGGCAATGGGGATGGTCTTGAGTGCAGAAGCCGGCTGATGCGGCTTGGAGCGGAACTTCTGGCACCCTTTGCATTTTTGGACCAATTCCTTGGCCTCTTCTAAGGCCGTTGGCCAAAAGAAACCGTGTCGGAAAGCTTTGGCGACGAGTGCTCTTGAAGCCGCATGGTGGCCGCACTCGCCTTGATGGATGTCTTTGAGAATTGCTTGGCCTTGCTCTGGCTCTACGCAGCGCTGGTAGACACCAGTGACGCTGCGCCTGACTAGCTCTCTGTTGACTATGGTGTAGGCTGCCGCTCGGCGTTGTACTTGCCGAGCTAAGGTCTCATCAGTCGGCAGCTCTTTGCTCACCAGGAATTTGAGGATGGGCTGGGCCCATGAGGGTGCTGCTATTTCTTCGACCGCCAGAACTGCGACTTGGACGAGGGCGGCTGGGCTGGGAGGCGGCGGGCTGGAGTCAGCAACCGCTTGCTGGATTAATGAAGTCCCCGGGCCGACTGGCGCAGCTCTTGGGCCGAGTTCTGGAGTCTTCGGGCCGGCCGCCGCAGTCCCCGGGCCGGGTTCTGCAGTCCCTGGGCCGGCCTCGACTGTGGCGGCTTTGGAGCCATCTGCCAAAATCCCCGTACCGTCTGCCGGGGCTCTGGAGTCGGATCCGACTTCTTCGGGAGGAGCCGGCACAAAGATGGAGTCTGATTCTGGTGAAGGCTTGACAGACGGCTTGAGGAGGCGTTGAAGGGCGACGCCGGATGGTATTGCTTGGCGGGTAGAGCCGATTCGTGCCAAGGCGTCTGCTTGGTCGTTGTCGTTTCTTGGCACATGGAGGAACTCGCACCCCTCGAAATATCCACTGAGTTGCTGCACGAGGAAACGGTAACTCGCCATGTTTGCATCTTTGGCGTCCCAGTCGCCAGACGACTGCTGGACCACTAAGTCCGAGTCGCCATAACACAGGATCCGGCGAATGCCAAGTTCTTTGGCAAGTCGGAGCCCGTGAATGAGCGCTTCGTACTCGGCGACGTTGTTGGAGGCGGCAAAGTGGATTTGCAGTGCGTATTTGAGCTTGTCGCCTTTAGGAGAAGTAAGGACAACGCCGGCTCCCAAGCCGGTGCGCATCTTGGAACCGTCGAAATGCATCCGCCAATGGGTGGAGTCGGGCGCTGGAGGTAGGTACTGGGTCTCGGCCCAGTCGACGAGGAAGTCGGCCAGTGCTTGTGACTTGATGGCGGTGCGGGGCTGGTAGTGGATGGTGTAGGGAGCCAGCTCTATGGCCCATTTGGCCACTCGGCCAGAAGCATCTCGGCTTCCGATGATCTCGGCAAGTGGGGCCGTGCAGACCACAGTGATTGGATGCTCTTGAAAGTAAGGCTTCAATTTCTTGGCGGCAAAGTGCACGCCATAGCACATCTTCTGGTAGTGGGGGTAGTTCTGCTTGGAGGCCGACAACACTTCGCTCAGGTAATATACCGGTCTCTGGACAGGTAGTGCCTTGCCTTCCTCCTTGCGTTCCACTACAATGACTGTGCTGACTACCCGGCTGGTGGCGGCGATGTACAGGAGCATAGGCTCCTTAGGAGTCGGAGCCGCCAGAACGGGTGGAGTAGTCAGCATCTTCTTCAACTGGAGAAAAGCTTCATCCGCCTTGTGGTTCCACTCGAAAAAAGTGGTCTTCTTCATGAGCTGGTATAAGGGGAGAGCTTTCTCGCCCAGCCGACTGATGAATCGGCTGATGGACGCCAAGCAGCCGGTGAACTTTTGCACGTCCAGCAGTCGGCTGGGTACCTCCATCCTCTCAATGGCCTTGATCTTTACAGGGTTGCACTCTATGCCGCGTTCAGAGACCAGGAAGCCAAGGAGTTGGCCGGCTGGTACTCCGAAGACGCACTTCTCAGGGTTGAGCTTGATCTGGAATCGGCGCAGGTTCTCAAAGGTCTCCTTGAGGTCTTCCAGCAGTGTTCCACGCTTCTCCGTCTTCACCACCACATCGTCCATGTAGACGTGGGCGTTTCTGCCGAGTTGCTTGAGGAGGCACTTCTGCATGCAACGCTGAAAGGTGGCGCCGGCATTCCTCAAGCCGAACGTCATGGTGAGGTAGCAGAAGGCTCCAAACGGCGTGATGAAGGCGGTCTTCAGTCTGTCAGCCGGGTTCAGCTTGATCTGGTGATATCCTGAATATGCATCCAAAAAGCTCAACAGCTCGCATCCGGCTGTGGAGTCTATCACCTGATCAATTCTTGGTAAAGCAAACGGGTCCTTGGGGCAAGCCTTGTTGAGGCTTGTGTAGTCAATGCACATTCGCCACTGCTTGTTCTTCTTCAGTACCAGGACCGGGTTGGCTAGCCACTCTGGAAAGAATACTTCCATAATGAAGCCGGCTGCTAGGAGTCGGGCTATCTCTTCTCCGACAACTCTTCTCTTTTCTTCTGATAGGCGGCGCAAGGGCTGCCTGACCGGCTTTGCATCAGATCGGACATGTAACTTGTGCTCGGCGAATTCCGTCGGTACACCTGGCATGTCTTTGGGGGACCATGCGAAGATGTCCCGATTCTCACGGAGGAAATCGACGAGCTCGCCTTCCTATTTGCTGTCGAGGTTTGCGCCTACGACAGCGTACCTCTCTGGGTGCTCCGGATCCAAGGGTATCTTCTTTGTCTCTTTGGCCGGCTTGAACGAACCCTCAGCCTCCGACTCCTTTGGGTTAGGCGACACCTCTAGCTGCTTGCCGGCCATCGCCACAACCCGGTCAAGGAGCCGCTTCTCGGCCGCGATCACCAGGGACTCGGCCAGCCGACTACTCTCAGCCGCACAGGCAGACGACTTCCGGTAGTCGCCGGCTACGGTCAGAATCCCCCTGGAACTGGGCATCTTCATTTTGAGGTAGGCGTAGTGGGGGACCGCCATGAACTTGGCCAGGGCGGGTCGGCCAAGTAATGCATGGTATGGGCTCTCGAGGTCCACCACCTCAAACCAAACTGACTCTCGGCGGAAGTGATCTTTGTCTCCAAAGAGGACGTCCATCAGGATCTTGCCGATTGGTGAGCAGGAAAGACCAGGAACAATGCCGTGGAACACAGTCCGGCTGTTCTGAAGCTGTCTTTGCTTGATTCCTAACTTCTCCATGGTGTCCTTGTACAGGATGTTGATGCTGCTGCCTCCGTCTATCAGAACTCGCGAGAAACGAGCAGCTCGTCTATCCGTGGCAAAGGTGGCATCCAAGACCAAGGCATAAGAGCCCGGACTCGGCATCACCTCTGGGTGATCAGCTCTGCTCCAGCTGATAGGCTTCTCGGACCAGTGCATGAACTCTGGTGTCTCTGATGCTACTGCATTCACCTCTTGTCGCTGCAGCCGCCTGCTGCGTCGATCATCAGCCACGCTGGTAAATATCACGTAGGCTCCGTGCTCTTCGGGGTACTCGTCTTGTACTGCGCCGACTGGCCTGACAGCCGGCTGCTGGGGCGGAGGCGGAGGCTGCTGCCCAGCAGGCGGGGGAGGTAGGAGGCCGTCTCCTTTGGCGATCCTGGTGAGCCAGTGGCACTTCCGGGTGGTGTGATTCGACGGCTTCGCGCCGCTATGGAACTTGCAAGGACCATCCAGAGTCTGCTCGTATGAGAAAGCCGGCAACCAGTTGGGCTTGCCACCTTTCTGTCGCTTGGGTGGAGGCTGCCCATCCGGCTGCTGGTCTTCAACTGTCGCCACCTGCCGGCTGCTGGAAGCCGGCTGCGGGGCCTTGCGCTTGTGGTCGTTCTGCTGTTGCCGCCGACTGGCGTCTCCTACCGGAGTTCTTGGAGCCTGAGGGGCCACTTTGCCAGTCGCGCTAACTTGAATCTCGGCCTTCATGGAGGAGTCGGCCGTGGCATACTTGTCTGCTATGATCAGCAGCTCGTCGAGGGTTTCTGGCTCGTCGCAGAGGAGCTTGTGCTTGAGGAGGGTGCCTTCTCTGCACCCGGCGGTGAAGTACTCGATAGCCTGCACCTCGTGCACGCCCTCGCAGGAGTTCCGAAGCTCGGCCCAACGCGTGAGGTAGTCGCGAGTCGACTCGTTGGGGCCTTGCATGCACAAGGAAAGCTGACGAGGCTTGGGAGGACGCTTGTACGTGCTTGTGAAGTTGCGGACGAATGCATCGGTGAAGTCGACCCAGCTGTTGATGCTGCGGGGCTTCAGGCTGTTCAGCCATGTCCGGGCCGTGCCCTGGAGCATGAGCGGAACGTATTTTACGGTGGCACGCTTGTTGCCGTTCGCTATGTTGACGGCCGTGGAGTAGTCAACCAGCCAGTCCTCCGGCTTCACGGAGCCGGTGTACTTGGGCGTGTCTCTTGGGAGCGTGAACCCTTTGGGAAAGGGCTCGTCTCGAATGCGGGGCCCGAAACAAGGCGGACCCAACTCGTCTTCTTCTTCCAGCGCCAGGGATCGGTGAAGTCGGTCGATCCGGTGGCGGGCGTCGTTTTCTCCGACTCCCTCTCGGCAGCCAAGGCGGTCGACGAGAGTTGGATGGTCAACAGGCGGCGGGGAGACTCGCCTTTCCTTGCGAGGAGGAGGAGGCGGACAGTCGTCCCGTCGTTCCACTGCTCTCGGGCGGCCGTCTTGGTCGCGCTCTATGGTAATGTGAGTCCGACTGTGGCTGACAGCCGGATCCTTGTCTTTCCTTCCTCGGGCGCCGCCAGTCGGCGTCCGAGACGTCGCGCCTTGATCTCGGCGTGGAGGCGGGTCGTCGTTTTGTCGCTGCGGCGCCTCCGTGCGGCAGCCGGCCTCGTTCTGCGCGGCAGCCGCGTCGAGGAGCCGCTGGACTCGCTCCGTCATCAGGCGGCGCTCTTCGCCCTCGAAGTTGTCCAGCTCGTCCGCCGCCGCCTGGGCGGCTCGAATGTTCTCCGCAGGCGTGGCGTACACAGGGCGATTTGCCCCGAACAGGTTGGCGATGGCCACGCCGCGCTGCTGGACCGCGCCAAGGCGGCTGGGCCCAGCTGGGGCTGGCGAGCCACCCACAGCGCGATCCATCTCATGCTGGTAGGCTTCTGACAAGCATCTCATGCTAGCCAGCTTCTTCGCGCCTTCGACGAGCTGAAGGCGGCGCGCCTCCAACGTCTCCGCGTCGGCGTCTTCCGAAATGGGCGCAGTCAGGTCTTGCAGTGCCACGCCAAGCAGGTCATGCGCTCCTCCGCCTGGGAGGCTCATCATGACCGATGACGAGCACCTCGGTGACGGTGCTTCCGTCGCTCTCCGCGCGAGGGAGAGGCTCGTATTAGACCACCACGTTGGTGGGGAACGCGTCGAGCGACGTGGTGTCGGAGTCGACCAGCATCGGGTCGGTGGAGCCTACAGACTCCAAGTCCACAGCAGGCTCGCCGGTGACGTGGAGTTCGTCGAGGAGGCCCGCGAGGAGGCTCTCGGGGCCGCTCGTGCCTGCGTTGGATGCAGGTTCGTCGGAGAGGCAAACCTCGCCGACAAGATCGGCGAGGCAGCTGGCTGCACAGGTGATCTCAGCGCCATGCAGCGCGTCAGTGCAAACTCCGTCTGGCGTGCCGGGCTGGCTGCGCTCGCCAGGGAGGAAAAGGGTTCCCGTCTAGAGCAGGTCTCCGGACGACGGTGCACCAGGCCCCACGGTGGGCGCCAAATGTCGGGGGTTGGGTGCGACATATGCCAAAGGATGGCTTATCATGGTGGGGGCGAGTAGAACGTCGCCGGTGCCTGGAAACGGGATAAGGCGAAGGCATGCACGCCGGCGAATCTTACCCAGCTTCGGGGCTCTCCGGGGAGATAATACCCCTACTGCTGCTCTACGGGGTCTCCGCATGATCACTATGGCAAAGTGTTTACACGGTTGCTCCTTGAGCTGTTTCCTGGAGGTAGGAGAAGGCAAGGCTAGCTCTCTCCTTCCTATACGATCTGGTCTAGTGCTAATGGATTCCAACCCTTTGCATGGATGCCCTGGGGGTTTATATAGGCCTACCCCCCAGGGGTACAATGGTAATCCGGCTGGGCACGGGCCCAGCCGTCAGTCTCTCTGGCCGCCGTCTTATCCTCTGACTCCAGGGGCCCACCGACTGGTGGGCCCCGCCGACTGGCTCGGTACAGAGCCGACAGGCCACGTCCGCCGCGGGCGGGTCTTGCCGGCTGCAGATTACTGTAGTCGTGCCTCTAATGACGCAGGCTCGGTCATGAGGTCGTGGTCACAGCTCCGCCGTCTGGCGGGCGATCACTGTGGCCACTACTTGTCGTGTCTGATTAATGGCGCGTGGGGCCCGTGGGAGGGGTCGGCCGACTTCTGGTGGCCGACTCCCATCCGGGCCGACTGGTGGTGCTTTCGCCGTCTTTCGTACGCCCGCCGACTGGTGGGACCCATCATCCCTGGGTCGTACCAGCAGGCCGTCGTGGGCACAGGGCTCTGCCCCCTGGGGCTGACGTCAGGGCCGGCATGGCAATAGTGTTACGCCGCGTGGAGATCTCCGCGGGTATGGCATACTGTAGCCACGCCTGCCCTTGGAAAAGGGGTGGGAATGGACCTTACTATAGCCACTCCCCGTCCCGTCCCTCTTTATGAGGACATGGGGGTTGTTGGCGTCGCGGGCCGACTCCCCAAGGTCGGCTTCTCTGGAAGTCGCCAGTCAGGAGTCGGCTTTACCCCGGAGCCGTTCCTGGGACTCGGCCGCGAGTGGGCAGTCGGCCGCCTCGCCGCCGGCTCCTCAGAAGGCGGCTCTACATCCTGGGGTCACGATGGGCGCAGTCTGCCTCAATGTCTTGAAAGGTTCTGGGCCTGGGTTAGCCTACCCATGGCCCATTACTCCGAAAGTGATGAATGGAAAATCGCTTTTAAAACAAAGTTTGGTTTGTATGAGTGGTTAGTCATGCCTATGGATCTATCGAAAGCACCGGGTACTTTTATGCGTTTTATGCATTATGTTTTTCGCCCCTACATTGGTGAGTTTGTTGTGGTCTACTTCGATGATATCCTTGTTTTTAGCAAATCTCTCAAAGAGCATGTCACCCATTTCTGAACTGTTTTACAAACTCTTCGAAAAGAGCGTCTTTATGCAAACATGGAAAAATGCCTTTTTGGCATTGACAAGCTCGTTTTCTTGGGTTTTGTTGTTTCTTCAAAGGGTGTTCATGTTGATGAGTCCAAGATCAATGCTATTAAGACTTGGCCACAACCAACCAACTTGCATCAAGTGTGTAGTTTTCTTGGCCTTGCGGGTTTCTATCATCACTTTGTGAAAGATTTTAGCACTATTGCTACACCTTTGCATGCTTTGAGCAACAAAAACGCACCTTTTGTTTGGGGACCATCCCAAGATCATGCTTTCAATGAGCTTAAGAATTTGCTTACTCATGCTCCCGTGCTTGCCTTACCAAACTTTGACAAACCTTTTGATATTCATTGTGACGCTAGTGGTAATGGCATAGGCGGTGTGTTAACACAAGAGAAGCGCCTATGGCATACTTTAGTGAAAAACTCTCCGGCTCGCAACTCAACTACCCCATCTATGACAAAGAGCTATACGTGTTAGTTCGAGTTTTGCATGAGTGGGAATATTACCTACGACCTCATGAGTTTGTCATTCATACTGACCATGAAACTCTCAAGTATCTTAAGGGTCAAACCAAGTTGAACAAGCGCCAGGCCAAATGGAGTGAATTTATTGAATCTTTTCCTTACATCATCAAGTACATTAAAGGTAAGGAAAACATTGTGGCGGATGCCCTTTCCCGCATATGCATGTTTGTCACTCAACTTGAATTGAATGGCATTGGCTTTGAGCACATAAAGGACTTGTATGATCATGATCCAACTTTTGCTATTCCTTATGCCAAATGCTTGATGCACACATCTTGGGAACGCTATTACATCAAAGATGGTTACCTTATGAGAGCTAACAAGCTTTGTATCCCCGACTCTTCTCTTTGTTTGTTGCTTCTGCAGGAATCTCATGGAGGAGGACTAATGGGACATTTTGGACGCGACAAGACTTCTGTTACGCTCTCCAAGAACTATTTTTGGCCAAAGATGTTTCGTCACGTCAACCGCTTCACCAACCGATGCTATGCATGTCGCAAAGCTAAGTCTAAAGCTCAATCTCATGGCCTTTACATGCCTCTCCCAATTCCATATCAACCATGGGAAGATATTAGCATGGATTTTGTACTTGGCTTGCCTAGGACTAGAAATGGAAAGGATTCGGTATTTGTCGTTGTGGACGGTTTCTCTAAGATGGCACATTTCATTCCTTGCAACAAGATAGACGATGCTTCACATGTTGCCAATCTCTTTTGTAGGGAAATATTGTGTCTACATGGAGTGCCAAAGACGATAGTCTCGGACCGCGATGCCAAGTTCCTAAGCTACTTTTGGAAGACACTATGCGCCAAGCTCAGAATCAAGCTACTCTTCTCCACAGCTTACCATCCTCAAACTGACGGCCAAACGGAGGTGACCAACCGCACACTCTCCACTCTACTTCGAGTGCTAATCAAGTAGAACATCAAGGAGTGGGAGGAATTCCTACCTATCACCGAGTTCGCCTACAACCGCGCAAGACACTCAACTACTAGCAAGTCCCCCTTCGAGGTCGTCTATGGATTCAACCCATTGCCACCATTGGACATTCTTCCTCTACCACTACAAGAGCGCATCAATATGGACGCAAGTGCACATGTTAACCATCTCAAGAAGGTGCATGAAGATACAAGGCATACCATCGAGCGCCAAATACAATGACTTGTGTAGGATCGAAAGTATGTCTGGAGGGGGGGTGATTATACTACTTGACCAAATAAAAATCTAGCCTTTTCCCAATTTTAGTTCTTGGCAGATTTTAGCAACTTTGGACAAGTCGAGCAATCTAAACACAATTAAGCAAGCATGCAAAGAGTATATGAGCAACGGAAAGTAAAGCATGCAACTTGCAAGAATGTAAAGGGAAGGGTTTGGAGGATTCAAACGCAATTGGAGACACAAATGTTTTTGTCATGGTTCCGATAGGTGGTGCTATCGTACATCCACGTTGATGGAGACTTCAACCCACAAAGGGTAACGGTTGTGCGAGTCCATGGAGGGCTCCACCCACGAAGGGTCCATGAAGAAACAACCTTGTCTATCCCACCATGGCCATCGCCCACGAAGTACTTGCCTCACTAGCGGTAGATCTTCACGAAGTAGGCGATCTCCTTGCCCTTACAAACTCCTTGGTTCAACTCCACAATCTTGTCGGAAGCTCCCAAGTGACACCTAGCCAATCTAGGAGACACCACTGTCCAAGAAGTAACAAATAGTGTGTTGATGATGAACTCCTAGCTCTTGTGCTTCAAATGATAGTCTCCCCAACACTCAACTCTCTCTCACTGGATATGGATTTGGTGAAAATAAGATTTGAGTGGAAAGCAACTTGGGGAAGGCTAGAGATCAAGATTCATATGGTAGGAATGGAATATCTTGGTCTCAACACAAGTGTAGGTGGTTCTCTCTTAGAAAAAGTAAGTTGGAAGTGTAGGTTTGTTCTGATGGCTCTCTCCATGAATGAAGAGGTGGTGGAGGGGTATATATAGCCTCCACACAAAATCTAACCATTACACACAACTTCCCAGACTCGGTGGGACCGAATGGTTAAACTCGGTCGGGCCAATTCAGCAAAGCTAGTGTCCGTTAGGGTTTTCGGTGGGACCGACATGCAACTCGGTAGGACCTATATGATTAGGGTTAGGGCATAACGTAATATCGGTGAGACCGATTACACAAACTCGGTGAGACCAATTTTGGTAATAAGCTAACCAGAGAGTTGGTCAGGTAAACTCGGTGGGACCAATCGCTCATTTCGGTGAGACCAAAATGTTATGAAGGGAAAACAGAGAGTTTACATTGCAATCTCGGTGGGACCGATCGGTCATCTTGGTCAGACCGAAATGTTACAAAGGGAAATAGAGATATTATAACCCCATCTCGGTGAGACCGAGATCCCTATTGGTGAGACCGATTTGCCTAGGGTTTGTGGCAGTGGCTATGACATTTGAAACTCGGTGGCGCCGGATAGGAAGAATCGGTGGGGATGAGTTTGACTTTTGGTTTAGGTCATATGTGGATGTGAGAAAGTAGTTGAGGGTTTTGGAGCATATCACTAAGCATTTTGAGCAAAAACCTCATTAAGCAACACCTCATCCCTCCTTGATAGTATTGGCTTTTCCTATAGACTCAATGTGATCTTGGATCACTAAAATAGAAAATGTAGAGTCTTGAGCTTTCAGCTTGAGCCAATCCTTTGTCCTTAGCATTTTGAGGGGTCCACTTTTCTCATCCATGCCATGTCAATCATTGAGCTTTCCCGAGATATTAATCTTGAAATAGTATTAGCTCAATGAGCTATATGTTGTTAGGAATTACCAAAACCACCTAGGGATAGTTGCACTTTCAATCTCCCTCTTTTTGGTAATTGATGACAACATATAGATCAAAGCTTCGACAAATGATAATAAGAGTGAAAAACATTGTCGCTTTGAGAAGTATGTGAAAAGCAAGAGCTCCCCCTAAATTTGTGCATAGTTTAAGATTTGCTTTGGACTGCAAATGCACAAAGAGTTAGGATCATGGGTTACTCTTCCATGTCACATACATGTTGGTGGAGCGCTCAAAATGATAATAACTAAAATACATGCACTCATCACCAAGCAAAGTGAATGATCATATAAAAGGATAATGTCATCCAACAAGCATTAAGGTAGCATATGATCAAACACATGATCATCCAAGTATCACACACAAGCATAAAGTATAAAGTATCTCAACCAAGCAAGTAAACGAAGTTTAACCACCAAAAAAGAGAGAGAATAAAAAGCAACACTCTCTCCCGAAGCCTATGATCTATACATTTTCTCCCCCTTTGGCAACAAGTTACCAAAAAGTTCATAAAAAATGCATAGTGCTAAATCGACTCTCAGGCTTGGTCTTCAAGTGGTGGTGTAGACAGAACTCCAAGGACGAAGGCGTCAGTCGATGTAGATGGAGCTGGTGGAGTAGGTGCTGGAGCTGGTGGCACGGAGGCTGTAGCTGGTGCAGATGAAGTTGCTCTGGTGTCTGGAACAGGCACTGCAGCAGATCTCTGACCTCTGGGCACTCTAGCAAAAGCATCAGTGGTTGTCTTGCCCTTCTTCTCCTACACTTCATCCTGAAGTTCCTCAACGACCGACTGGATCTCAGTGACCTTCACATCTAAGTCATACAACTTCTGCTCCACGATCCTCTCCAAGCTCTCCTAGTTTTGAGTCAGGGTAGCCAATCCCTTCTCAATCCTTAGAGTGGAGGCAATCAAGTAGCCAAGTTGTTCATGCGTGCTCTTCAGAAGATACTGAGATGCCTCTTCAGTGGTTGGCATCTTTGCAGCCTTTTCAGCCCTTGCCTTCTCCTTCTTGGCTTGTGCGTGCACAGAAGATGGTTCATTTTCATCCATCACCATAGTGTTGTCCTCAAAGTCATGGGCAGGTGCTCCTTGTCCAGCAGATATGTGCCAGTGCCCATCTTGGAGTTGATCAGCTCCTGAATCTGTGGGGCATACCCACAACTCCTCTTCTGATCTGCAGTTGTCCTCTTTATGGTTTCCACAATTAGGCTCATGACTTTGCATGGCCTCTGATCATCTTGTGATCACCTAACTTTGGCAAGAGAGTGTGCCTGAGGATCCAGTTGATTGTTGGCAAGCCTGACAGAAGGTAATGTACTGATCCAAACTTGTGTGTCTCAAGAGCAGCATTTGGGATCTCCTTGTACATGTGTGCCATGGTGTTGTGATCCTTCTTCTTCTTGGCATAGACATCCAATTCATCTTCACTCTCCTCACGAGCATTGATCAATTTCGCCCATTCAGCAACCGTTGACTGGTACCTAGTGCCTTCAGACATCAAGACAACCCTTCCATCTGGGTAGAAGTGAGCTGTGGAGTAGAACTGCATGATGAGCTCATCATTCCACTTTGTGAGCTTTTGAGCCACAAACTTATCAACTCCACAAGCCTTGAAGCTCTGATATACACCAGGGAAGTGATCCTCATTTTCCTCAATGAATGTCCAATCGACCCATCTCATGTCACACACTATGGGCTTATTGTCAAGTAAGATAGTCTCATAGAAGTCCTGTTGTTCCTTTGTATGGAACCTGTAGTCCACAGTAGTTCTTCTCCTGGTGGCATATGGATCAGACTCTGTCCATAGCCTTAGACCAAAATCCTTCCTGACTTTCATGTTCTCTGCAATTGGATGATCATCATTGTGGTCTAGAATTTTGGGCTTCAACTTCCTTAACACGACAGAATCATCATCTTCTTCCATTGTAGCTTTAGGCATTGGGGCCTTGTTCTTCTCTGCTGCTGGGATGTTCCTGGTGCTCCTCTTGGGTGCAGTTTTGGGTTTTGGAGCAGCTGGCTTAGGAGTTCCTTTGGGCTTAGATGGAGCAGCCCCTGATCTTATGGCATCTCCCATAAGCTTTTGAGATTTGGGTGCTGGTGCTGCTTCCTCTTCCTCTTCCTCTTCTTCAGAGTCTTTCATTATTGAAGATCTCACAAGCACTCTAGCAGTGGTCTTCTTGACCCTCTCCTTTCTTTTCTTTTCTACCACATCCTGCTCTTTGGGTGCAGATCCCAAAGTCTCTTGAGTGGATGTTCTGGCTTTTGACATGGGGCTCTCTTGGCAGGAACATTTTGCTTCATCCCTGGCTTAGTGGCAGCAGCTGTGCCATATTCATTTTTGAGCACTTTCCTCTTTGAGGTGGCTTCTTCCTCCTCAGCCACATAGTCCTCATCCTCTGAATCTGAGGTTCTTTTCTTGCTGGCCCTTGTGGTAGCCTTTGGCAAGTTGCTGGGTGTGCTCCTGCTTCCATCATCTGAGCTATTGGAGGGACTAGTGCCCTCACTCATGTGAACCTGCTCCTCAGACTTGTTCTGACTGTCACTCTGATCTGACATGATGCAAACACTGATAGCAGACCATGTGAATAGATTATAGATGAGGTAGAGTGGATGAGCATCACAAAGTACAGAGGTTTTTGCAAAAGAGTGAGTTAAAACTTAGTTTCAGTTTTCCACAGAAAGCATTTAGGATCTACCAATTTGCAAACTCGGTGAGACCAAAGCAACTTTTGGAACCTGAGCTAGTGAACTCGGTCACACCGAGTCACAGTTCGGTGGTACCGAGACTACTAGGGTTTCACAAAGTGCTAAACTCGATCACACTGATTTGCAATTCTCGGTCAGACCGAGAATCACATGTGCAATGGCCTTAGCCAAGTCGGTGGAACCGATTTCATCAACTCGGTCGGTACAAGATGGTTTCGGCGGAAACCTAATTGTCGGTGTCAAAACCGGCAGATCTCGGGTAGGGGGTCCCGAACTGTGCGTCTAAGGCGGATGGTAACAGGAGGCAGGGGACATGATGTTTTACCCAGGTTCGGGCCCCCTTGATGGAGATAAAACCCTACGTCCTGCTTGATTTATTCTTGATAATATGAGTAGTACAAGAGTTGATCTACCACGAGATCGGAGAGGCTAAACCCTAGAAGCTAGCCTATGGTATGATTGTATGTTGTCCTACGGACTAAAACCCTCCGGTTTATATAGACACCGGAGGAGGCTAGGGTTACACAAGGTCGGTTACAAAGGAGGAGATATCCATATCCGTATTGCCTAGCTTGCCTTCCACGCCAAGTAGAGTCCCATCCGGACATGGGACGAAGTCTTCAATCTCGTATCTTCATAGTCCAACAGTCCGGCCAAAGGATATAGTCCAGCTGTCCGGAGACCCCCTAATCCAGGACTCCCTTAGTAGCCCCTGAACTATGATTCAATGACGATGAGTCCGGAGCATAGTGTTTTATTCGGCATTGCAAGGCGGGTTCCTCCTCCGAATACACCACAGAAGAGTTTGAATACAAGGATAGTGTCCGACCCTGCAAAATAGGTTCCACATACCACCGTAGAGAGAATAATATTTCCACAAATCTAATCTGCTGACACGTTTTGGCAGCATGACATCATGCCATGGCCCGGTAATTATTCGAACCATTTTGCTCTAATCAGCCTCGCACATAATGCGAGGCGGTTTCTTGACACGTCTTGTCAAAGTAGAGATCGTGTTCCCCTTATTACGGGATTCTCATCAATACAGGCGTGGGTAACCCAATCGCGCCACCAATTACGGCATTTGGGGGATAAGCGAGTTTTATCAGGCTAGTGGGGGTGCATAGTTTCGTCCGCCCATATAAAGGGATAAGGTCTCACCTTTTCCTACCCACACCTTCTTCCTCCTTGCTCATCCATTCTCGCGCACTCGAGCTCCAGCGCCCAAGTCCGCATCCTTCTCCTCAACTCTCTCCAACCATGTCCGGAGCGGGAGGCAAGTGGATGGCCTACTCCGTCACGGAGGGACACATCAAAAAGCTACATGGAGCCGTATACTTAGTCGCGGATATCGTGCACCGGCTGCCAGCCGCGGGGCAGATCATCCCAACCCCGGAACCTCACGAAAAGGTGGTTTTTCTCCCCCATTTCGTTCGCGGATTGGGGTTTCCCCTCCATCCATTCGTCTGCGGCCTCATGTTCTATTACGGGCTGGACTTTCATGATCTGGCCCTGAATTTCATCCTCAACATCTCGGCGTTCATCGTCGCGTGCGAGGCTTTCCTTCGCATCCAGCCCCACTTTGGCCTGTGGCTGAAGACCTTCAATATAAAGCAAAAGGTGGTGGGCGGCCAACAAGCGGAATGCGGCGGAGCCATGGTGGGCAAAATGCCCAATGTTATATGGCTCGAGGGCTCCTTCGTGGAGACCTTAAAGGGGTGGCAATCGGGGTGGTTCTACATCACCGAGCCGCGCGATACCAACTGGGTGGCGGCCCCCGAGTTTCTATCTAGAATCCCCATGCGGCTCACTTCCTGGAAGGAGAAGGGCCTGTCCTGGGTTCATCGGTGGAGCTGGACGGACTCCAGAAGTGTATCCGGAACATGACAAGCAAGAAACTTAAGCTTGTCAACATAGTCCAGGTCATGCTCTTCCGTCGGATCCTCCCATGTCAACAACGGGATTTCAATTTATGGGAGTTCGACCTGGCCCAGCACCAGACTCTAAGCAAGCTCTTCGACACAACGCATAAAGATGTCTGGAGGGTGCTGTTCAAGGGCGCCGAGGTCCCTCCTTATCTTACTGAGGACCGCGGGCTAACCGCGAAGCGTTTTGTGAATCCGGTAAGTTCTGTACATCCGGTACGGTGTTTATTTCCCATAGCTTAACCATGTGGGGGTCTGAGCTCCCATGCCTTTGACAGAACTGGGTGGAGACATCGGAGCAGATTAACTGTCTGGTCCCTCTGCCTGAAGACACTATGGACGCTCTCCTGGCGGAGATGCGGACTCTGGCTCCTTATGATGTGCCGGAGAAGACCAAGAAGTAGGCCAAGGGAACCCGAAAGAGTTCCCGTCGCCAGGTGGTATCGGACTCATCGTCCGATAACACCAAGACACACTCCTCCCATGAAAACGAGGAGAAGGAAGATGAAGATTCTCCCCCTCTAGCTGGGGGAGACAAGAAAAGGAAGGCTGCCCCAACCGGGGAGGCCGAAGGGTCCAAGAAGGGAAGGACTCTCCTTCCGGACTGCTCCACCACCGCCGCCGACGGCGAAGACGAGTGGCTGCTTAGGGCCAAGCCCCTAGCGAAGTCGTAAATATTTGGATACCAGAGTAACTCAAAGCATACCTTTGTCGCACTGCTTCTCCTAACATCGAAAATGATTATGCAGACCGCCCCACGCCCGTATCGATGTATCATCGTCGGACGGTTCCTTGGACTCATCGGACACGAATAGTGATACACTTCCAACCGCCTTCTCTCCTTGCCCTATGGATAATGCCGAGGTATTGTCTCAAGGGGCACCGAGGTGGGGGGAGACAATCCCGGAGGCGCCTCAAGGTGACCTTCCGGACTCCAGGAGTAAAGGGAGCAAGGCTCCCCGGGGCTCCAAGTTCGGCCCTCAGCCGAACACCGCATCGGAACCTCCAGTGGTTCCGGACTCGGGCAGGCGGCCCCCTTCCAAAAGGGGCAAGACGCCCGTGCCGGTGACCTCTGTCCATCCAGAGGCACCGGACAACCTGCTGGGAGCGCTTCGCGGCGCTTCCATCGACGAAGAGCACGGCACTATTATGAGTGCAGTGATCAAGAAGGTTCAGTCCGCTAAGAGCGGACTGACTGAGGCATGTGCCAGCCTTCTAACAGGCTTTGAGGTAAGTAAAAAAATATAGGAAAATATTACCACATAGACAGTAGCCCCTGATGCTCTGTTTGGTGTTCACAAAGAAAACCGAATAGAGGATCAAATAATATCTGTAGGAGTCTAATAGAAGTATGTTTGTATGCATATGCTGGCTTCGCTACTGACCTCTGTCGCACTGACTGCGGAGGTCGCCGCATTGAAGCAGGGCCTCGAGGGGTCCGAGAAAGAGCTCAGCCTTGCCAAGAGGCAGCTCGAGGAGAACAAAGGTAAGTAATACCTTGTCTATATATAAAAGAAAATGTGGTTGCGAAATGACAGGATCATCATGAATGTGCCAGGGGCCACGACCGAAGTGGCAACCCTGAAGCAAGCGCTCTCCGAGGCCGAAAACAAAGCGGCCAAGGAGCGCACCGAGCGGGAAAAGCAAGAGGCACGAGTGGGCCAGGTGCAGCAAGAGCTCCAGGCTCTCGCGAAGAAGCACGAGGCTTTGGAGCTTGACTCGAAGACGCGAGAGTCCGAGCTTGCCGCAGCCCTCGAGAGCACAAAGAATGCCAAGGCTGAAGCCCAAAAGGCCCTCCAGGAGATTGAGGCGATGAGGAAGATAGCGGTGGGTAAGGCATTCAATATGCAAAGCAAGCATGTGAAAGTAAATTACTTGTTACTTACCCGAGTCCAGAGCTCTCCAAGAGCATTCGCAGATTTTCCCCGCAGCGTGTCGGATGCCGTGAAATATTACCAGGCCGAGGACGGAAGCTCGACGGAGAAGTTGTTCTGGTCTCAGTATACTCGGACCGAACACCTGATGCCTATGAGCGACCAGCTGTAGCAAGTGGTCGAGCTGCACAAGGCCATGAAGGGCTTTATAGTCCGGATGTGACCTGGCGACTCCCTTCCCAACAGATACTTCGGCCTGGTGAGGCGGCTTGTGGATGCATGCCCACGACTGGAAGTCATCAAGTGTTCTGTCTGTATCGAAGGTGCCCGCCGGGCTTTTGCCCGTGCAAAGTGCACTGGGCCAAGATGGACGCTGAGAAGCTGGTGAAGGAGGGGCCGCCACAGGGCAAGGAGCATCGCCACCCTGAAATGTATTATGAGGGTGTCCTGAAGGGTGCCCGTCTTGTGGTGGACGAGTGTGCGAAGGATGTAATTTTTGAATGAACTTGCTCATGTGATCCTGTATTATGAAAACTTGTTCATTTGCGCTATGCAACGCTTGTTTGAATTTAAAATATTACCTTCTGTTCGGCTGTTTATCAAATCTGAGAGATGGCTAGTCGTCGGCTTCTGCCCCCATGCCACGAGTGCTGGGGTGTTCGGGATAAACCTGAGCACTCTTTTTCCTATTTTTGGGTCCTTCGAGGGAGGTACTCAGCACAACGAACAAGGCAATCGGACTATAATGCTTTATCACTCTCACTTAGCCATAGAATTCTACAATTTTAAATTTTGGCGAAGCCCCTAGTATTCGGAAGGCCGAATTCGGGGCGCTATACAGACCTTAAGTCGGACAAAGACGACTCCTCGCTCTAAGCGGCATAAGTCTTTAGGGACTCGAAACCTCTCGAACAGCGACCAGCTCTCGCCTTATCATGACAGTCAGTTTTAGCTTTCTCTACTGAGGTGCTTAGCCCAGCTGGACCAGGGCACAATCGCAGTAGTTCTCCCAGTGCTACCTTAGCCGATATAGCGGAACATAAGGTACCAAAACATGGGAGCCAGGCAAACCCAACTATTGACCCAAGACGTGATTCAAAGCTGATGCATATAATGCTATAAGTGTCCGGGTCTTTAATCGCCGAACTGGCGGATCGCCTTAAGAGGCTGCTTTGCGCTTCTGCTCTGAGGGCCATAGTGTGCTCCTCCATGCGGAGAGAGCGCTATGTGTTTCCATAGACTGTGATGACCCCCCGAGGTCCTGGCATCTTGAGGTTGAGGTATGCATAATGCGGTACCGCATTGAATCTCGCAAATGCGGTTCGCCCAAGCAGTGCATGATAGCTGCTGCGGAACGGGACTATATCGAAGATTGACTCCTCGCTTCGGAAGTTATCCGGCGATCCGAGGACCACTTGCATTGTGACTGAGCCTGTGCAATGGGCCTCTACACCTGGTATGATGCCTTTGAAGGTTGTATTTGTTGGTTTGATCCTTGAGGGGTCTATACCCATTTTGCGCACTGTGCCCTAATAAAGCAGGTTTAGGCTGCTGCCGCCATCCATAAGGACTCGAGTGTGGTGAAATCCGTCAATGATTGGGTCTAGGACCAGTGCGGCGAATCCGCCATGACGGATACTAGTGGGGTGGTCCCTACGATCGAAGGTGATCGGACAAGAGGACCATGGGTTGAACTTTGGGGCGACTGGCTCCAACGCATATACGTCCCTTAGCGCACGCTTCCGCTCCCTCTTGGGGATGTGGGCTGCGTATATCATGTTCACCGTCCGCACTTGTGGGGGGAGCCTCTTTTGTCCTCCGGTGTTCAGCTGCTGGGGCTCCTCCTCGTCATCGCCATGTGACCCCTTATCTTTGTTTTCGGAATTTAACTTGCTAGCCTGCTTGAACACCCAACAATCCCTGTTGGTGTGGTTGGCTGGCTTATCGGGGGTGCCATGTATTTGGCACGAGCGATCGAGTATTCGGTCCAAACTGGACGGGCCTGGAGTGCTTCTTTTGAATGGCTTTTTCCACTGACCGGGTTTAGAGCCTTTGAATCCGGCATTGACTGTCGTATCCTCGTTATTGTTGCTGTTAATGTGGCGCTTGTGTTTGTTGTGACGTGGCCTGCCATTGCCATCCTTGGTATCCAAAGTACCATGGTTCTTTGATATGTTATTGCTGCGAGCCAGCCAGTTTACTTCTCCCGTGCAAAAGCGGGTCATGAGTGTCGTGAGGGCTGCCATAGATTTCGGCTTTTCCTGGCCGAGGTTCTGGGCGAGCCACTCGTCGCGGATGTTGTGCTTAAAACCTGCTAGGGCCTCTGCATCCGGATAGTCGATGATTTGATTTTTCTTTGTCAGGAACCGTGTCCGGAATTGCCTGGCCGATTCGTCTGGCTGCTGAATTATGTGGCTCAAGTCATCGGCATCTGGTGGTCGCACATAAGTGCCCTCGAAGTTGTCGAGGAATGCGGCTTCCAGATCTTCCCAACAGCCAATGGATTCTACTGGCAGGCTGTTGAGCCAATGCCGAGCTGGTCCTTTGAGCTTGAGTGGGAGGTATTTGATGGCATGTAGATCATCACCGCGGGCCATGTGGATGTGCAAGAGGAAGTCCTCGATCCATACCGCGGGATCTGTTGTGCCGTCGTACGATTCGATATTTACGGGTTTGAAACCCTCTGGGATTTGGTGATCCATTACTTCGTCTGTGAAGCATAGGGGGTGTGCAGCGCCCCTGTATTGGGCTATATCGCGACGCAGCTCAAATGAGTCTTGTCCGCTGTGTTCGGCCCGGCCGGATTTACTTTTACTATATCCGGCGTGACGCTTATCGTCTCGCATAGTGGCACACCCTCGTGATCCGTAGATCGATCTTGCGTGTTTTGCTCTGTCCTCCAATACGTCTCGCAGGTCTGGCGTATTTCCCCATGCCTTGACATTTTTAATTGAGTGGCGTCGGGGTGCGGGCTGAGCTTTTGGCTGAAATGCCTCTCTGTCACGGCCACGAGGTGGCCGATCAGCCGCGTCATACGCTGGAGATGTAGGTTTTGGTGCTTCCTCCTCCAGTCGAGGTAGCAACCTGTGTTTTGGGTAACTCTTGGAGGGACGTTCTAGTTTACATTCCTCGGCCACAAGGACTTCAGTCCATCTATCAGCTAGCAAATCCTGATCAGCTTGAAGCTGTTGTTGCTTTTTCTTAAGGCTATTTGATGTGGCTATAAGCCGGCGCTTGAAGCGCTCTTGTTCGACGGGATCCTCAGGCACGACAAATTCATCATCGTCGAGGCTTGCCTCGTCTTCGGAGGGAGGCATGTAATTATCATCCTCCGCTTCTCCATCTGCCGCTCTCTCGGGAGGGCTGGCTTCTCCATCCTCATGCCCTAAATCTTGCTGGAGGGGATTGTTGTCGTCTTCGGCACTGTCAGGAGTGCTATTATCTCCTGTGCCAGTGTCACCGCTTTTGCATTGGCGAGACTTAGAGCGGCGCCGCTAACGTCGGCGCTTGGGTTGCTTCTTGGAGGGGTCATCCTCCGCTGTCCCGTTGCCATTGCCTTCTTTGGGTGTATCCACCATATATATGTCATATGACGAGGTGGCTGTCCAGTGCCCTATGGGCAGTGGTTCTTGTTCACCTCCTGAATCGTCGTCCATGCCGTCGATGTCTTCGGAGTCGAAGTCGAGCATGTCGGTCAGATCATCGACAATGGCTACTAAGTGGGTGGTGGGTGGGCGGCAAATTTCTTCGCCATCTGCATCCCAATCCTGCCAGACATAGTTCGGCCAGGACTCTCCTGACAAGGAGAGAGACCTTAATGAGTTGAGTATGTCGCCGAAGGGCGAGTGCTGAAAGATATCCGTGGAGGTAAACTCCATGATCGGCGCCCAGTCGGATTCAATAGGCACAGGCGCAGGCGGTTCAGAGTCCGTGGCCGGGGAAGGATCCGGCAGCTTGGCATCATGGCTCTCGTGAAGGGTAAGGTCAATACTCGGCTCGATCGTCACTGAGGATACGGCCTCCGTGGCAGGGTCTATCCACCCATCCATGGATGGCGCAACTGGCTCCAAATTGAGGGTCGGAGCAGTTGCCGGCACGATCTCCTAAACACTGTCCGACGGTAGAGCTAAATCATGCTCATCGTGACCGTGTGGTGCACTAGGCAGGGGCTCAAATCCGTCGAAGATCAAGTCTCCACGGATATCGGCCGTGTAGTTTAAGCTTCCAAACCTGACCTGGTGGCCAGGGGCGTAACTCTCGATCTGCTCCAGATGGCCAAGCAAGTTGGCCCGCAGTGCAAAGCCGCCGTACACAAAGATCTGTCCGGGGAGAAAAGTCTCACCCTGAACTGCATCGCTATCGATGATTGAAGGAGCCATCAAGCCTAATGATGACGACACAGAGGAACTCTCAGTGAAAGCACCAATGTCGGTGTCAAAACCGGCGGATCTTGGGTAGGGGGTCCCGAACTATGCGTCTAAGGCGGATGGTAACAGGAGGCAGGGGACACGATGTTTTACCCAGGTTCGGGCCCTCTTGATGGAGGTAAAACCCTACATCCTGCTTGATTTATTCTTGATAATATGAGTAGTGCAAGAGTTGATCTACCACGAGATTGGAGAGGCTAAACCCTAGAAGCTGGCCTATGGTATGATTGTGTGTTGTCCTACGGACTAAAACCTTCCTGTTTATATAGACACCGGAGGGGGCTAGGATTACACAAGGTCGGTTACAAAGGAGGAGATATTCATATCCGTATTGCCTAGCTTCCCTTCCATGCCAAGTAGAGTCCCATCCAGACACGGGACGAAGTCTTCAATCTCGTATCTTCATAGTCCAACAGTCCGGCCAAAGGATATAGTCCGGCTGTCCAGAGACCCCCTAATCCAGGTCTCCCTCACTAACCCTAAATTTTCAATCCAGAACTAAACTACGGAGTGTTTTCATTGGATAGAGTGATCTCAATCATGGCAAGATACATGGCAAAACAATGTACTAGGGAATCCGAGTGAGAACAACACAAAGATCAAGTCCATAACCTAGTTCGGCGATGGACTTGCTACGGCGGCAACGGCGGAGACGATCCCGTTGGCGGCGGCGGAGACCAGCGATTGGAGGCGGCTGGCGACGAGGAGGACGATCCGGAGACCCAGGGAGGCAGAGCAGGCTAAGAGCGGGCGAGGAGGTTCGGAAAGTTTTTAAAAATTTGGCCCGTGGGTATATATAGCATGACCCTGTCGGTGTGACCGAGTGGAACAACTCGGTGGCACCAAGATTCATAACTACAAGCAGTTACTGAAACTTGGTGTGACTGAAAAGTTCAAATCGGTTGCATCGAGATTGAAAACCTAGATCGACTTAGTGATCTCGGTATGACCGAAATGGATGAATCGGTCAGACCGAAACGCACAAAGAAGTTTTGGAAGTTTAAGTCTATGACGAATCGGGGACTCCGAGTGCGACTCACACAGAGTGGTTCGAATCTGACTTGATCAAACTTTGTGATGCAGCATGAATAGAGTTTGAGACGAGAAAAGCATAGATAGCTAGAGGAGGTTCTTAGGCATTCTTGTCCATCCACTTGGCAAGATAAAAAGAAACCAACAAATCAAAACAACAAGTGGATGTCCTCGAATGAGTAAATTATGCAACCAACATGCTCACACAATAAAATGACAAATGAAATATGTGGCAAAGCATGCACAAACAATTCTAGCATCTATCAAACAATTGGTGATGACTAGGTCATCTATATATGAGTATATTGACTTAGGAGTCAAATGAGAACATTTGATCATAGGTCATACTCATCGTTTAAGCACAAGTGAGGTTACCACTTTTACATAAAGTGTTGTTGTGTTCACACCATTAGAGTTGCTTTAACTCAATTCTTAGAGTAAAGCTCCCCCTAGATGTGAGATCCCCCCTAAGAGGGATGAACTAACCTCGGGTTTTGTCGATGATGACTTCATGTAGGTGTTGAAGATGTGGATGCTCTAAGTTGATGTAGATCATTCGGCGCTATCCTTTGGAGTAAGTTGCACTTTCAATACCTACATGGGTTAGTCCCACAAGGAACAAACAAGGATATCCATAGACATAGAGTGATGCACACACAAGATGATGTCTATGAGAGCATTAGGTTACCTTGTCCCTTGTCTTACCAACAAGAGGGTTTGTGACTCCTTGAACTAGTGCAAGATGTGGAAGTTGATTGCACTTGTTCTTGCCAAAATGATAAGAGTGAAGTATGTTGGCAGAGTCACCCTCAAGAACTCTCTAGTTCTTCTTCTTTGGGATACACACCGTCTTGATGGGAATCATCGGAGTTGTAGTTGTACTTGATGAAGTGGAACTTGATGTAGTCTTGGGAACCCACTTGACCAAGGCCTTAGGAGCTTCTTCAAATGTATCAATTTCCTCTTGAAGCTTGTCCTTGCCTTTTTCCTTGTGGTCTTGTGGTGGAAGATCATCTTGAGCTTGTGTCCCTTTGAAATAAGTAGGATCATACTTCTCTTATTGAGGAACAAACTTTGTCTTGGGGTATTCATCTTCTTCCCACTCAACTCCATTGGCATTGAACTTTCATTCAAAACCAATACCTTGATTCTTCCGGTGCCTTCCTTGCTTGCGTACAATTTCCTCGAATTGCTTACTCCCGGCAAGGCTCTTGTAAACACCTTTCTCTATGATTCCCTTCAATAAGCTATTTTCTTGCTCAAGTGTAACTTGGCCAAGAGAATCATTAGTGGAATCAAGAGAACTACTAGAAGCAACAATATTGGATTTAGCATGATTATTGTTACTACTAGAGGAAGAATCCTTCTTGTTCTTGTTACTAGACTTGACTTGAGGCATGTAAGTGGATAAGAGTAAACGCTTGGCAATGTAAGAAGAACTTTTCTTGCAAAGATCATCATTGATTGCCTTTAAGAACTCATGCTCTTACTCAAGATTGAGCTTCTCAAAACGTAATTTCTCATGAGTCCTTAAAAGTTCTCGATGATCTCCTAAGATAGTTTCATGAGCTAACTTAAAAGTGTTTAGTTCTTTAGTTAGAGACTCAATCTTCTCCTTATCATTGTCATTCGTTTCATCTTGATTAGCATGATTAATTGACGTGTCATCATAGTATTCATCACTAGAGTTGTCAACAAGTAAATCATCATCACCTAACAAGTCATCTTCATCACTATTGAAATCAACATACTCAGGGTGTGATACCTTTGGACCTTTGGCCATGAAGCATCTTCCAATTCCTTCATTTGGTGAACCAAATATGTCATAGGAGTTGGTTGACACAAGTGCTAGACCGGCAACACCTTCATCTTGATGCCTTGATGTCTTCGTTTTGTGTAGCTCCTTGATGACTTGTCCTTCCTTTCTGAATCCTTGCTTCTCCGAGAGGGTCTTCGTTCATAACGATCATCCCTACTCCTTCTCTCCCTCGATGGTGATTCTTCTCTTCTACTTCTTCTTTTGGGAGAATCTTCTCTTCTCTTGTGGGGAGCCGTACACTCATTGGAGTAGTGTCCGGGTCTTCCACAATTGTAGCAGTTTCGCTCTCGACTAGAAGATCTTTTGTCATTGTAGGACCTTGACTTCGAACTTCACTCTTTGCTTCTATTCTTGTAGAACTTATTGAAGTTCTTCACCATTAGGCTCAATTCTTCATTGAAGGTTTGTTTCTCACTTGATGATGTGGGAGCTTCACATGAGGCTTTGTAAGCACCACTTGACTTGTTATGGAGCTCCTCCTTATCCTTGAGTGACATCTCATGAGCAACAATTCTTCCAATGACTTCCGTTGGCTTGAGATCTATGTAATTTGGCATCATTTGGATCAATGTGCATACGGTATCATATTTTCCATCCAAGGCTCTTAGGATCTTCTTGATGATGAATTTGTCGGTCATCTCTTCACTACCTAAGCCGGCAATCTCATTTGTGATAAGAGCAAGCCTAGAGTACATTTCAGCGACACCTTCACCATCCTTCATTTTGAACTTGTCAAGTTGACTTTGAAGAACATCCAACTTGGATTCCTTGACGGAGTCGGTACCTTCGTGCGTATCAATCAAAGTATCCCAAATTTCCTTTGCATTGTCAAGACGGCTGATTTTGTTGAATTCTTCGGGGCACAATCCGTTGAAGAGGATATCACAAGCTTGAGCATTGTATTGTAGCATCTTCAACTCTTCCACGGTGGCTTCACGGTTCAGTTCTCTCCCATCGAAGAATTCACCTTGCAAGCCAATACACACAATAGCCCAAACGGCGGGGTTATGTCCAAGAATATGCATTTTCATCTTATGCTTCCAACTAGCAAAATTAGTACCATCAAAGTAAGGACGTCTACGGTGGTAATTTCCCTCGCTAGACGCCATACTCTCCTAGGTCGTGAAACCAAGGCTGTGACCACCAAAAGCTATGGAAATCAAAGCAAATGGAGACCAAAGCTCTGATACCACTTGTAGGATTGAAAGTATGTCTAGAGGGGGGTGATTAGACTACTTGACCAAATAAAAATCTAGCCTTTTCCCAATTTTAGCTCTTGGCAAATTTTAGCAACTTTGGACAAGTAAAGCAATCTTAACACAATTCAAGCAAGCATGCAAAGAGTATATGAGTAGCGGAAAGTAAAGCATGCAACTTGCAAGAATGTAAAGGGAAGGGTTTGGAGGATTCAAACGCAATTGGAGACACGGATGTTTTTGTCGTGGTTCCGATAGGTGGTGCTATCGTACATCCACGTTGATGGAGACTTCAACCCATGAAGGGTAACGGTTGCGCGAGTCCACGGAGGGCTCCACCCACGAAGGGTCCACGAACAAGCAACCTTGTCTATCCCACCATGGCCATCGCCCATGAAGGACTTGCCTCACTAGCGGTAGATCTTCACGAAGTAGGTGATCTCCTTAGCCTTACAAACTCCTTGGTTCAACTCCACAATCTTGTCGGAGGCTCCCAAGTGACACCTAGCCAATCTAGGAGACACCACTCTCCAAGAAGTAACAAATGGTGTGTTGATGATGAACTCCTTACTCTTGTACTTCAAATGATAGTCTCCCCAACACTCAACTCTCTCTCACACAGGATATGGATTTGGTGCAAAGAAGATTTGAGTGGAAAGCAACTTGGGGAAGGCTAGAGATCAAGATTCATATGGTAGGAAGGGAATATCTTGGTCTCAACACAAGTGTAGGTGGTTCTCTCTCAGAAAAAGTAAGTTGGAAGTGTAGGTTTGTTCTAATGGCTCTCTCCACGAATGAAGAGGTGGTGGAGGGGTATATATAGCCTCCACACAAAATCTAACCGTTACACACAACTTCCCAAACTCGGTGGGACCGAATGGTTAAACTCGGTCGGACCGATTCAGCAAAGCTAGTGACCGTTAGGGTTTTCGGTGGGACCGACATGCAACTCGGTAGGACCTATATGATTAGGGTTAGGGCATAACGTAATCTCGGTGAGACCAATTACACAAACTCGGTGAGACCAATTTTGGTAATAAGCTGGCCAGAGAGTTGGTCAGGTAAACTCGGTGGGACCGATCGCTCATTTCGGTGAGACCGAAACGTTACAAAGGGAAAACAGAGAGTTTACATTGCAATCTCGGTGGGACCGATCGCTCATCTCGGTCAGACCAAAATGTTACAAAGGGAAACATAGAGATTACAACCCCATCTCGGTGAGACCGAGATCCTTATCGGTGAGACCGATTTGCCTAGGGTTTGTGGCAGTGGCGATGACATTTGAAACTCGGTGGCGCCGGATAGGAAGAATCGGTGGGGCCAAGTTTGACTTTTGCTTTAGGTCATATGTGGATGTGAGAAAGTAGTTGAGGGTTTTGGAGCATATCACTAAGCATTTTGAGCAAGAACCTCATTAAGCAACACCTCATCCCTCCTTAATAGTATTGGCTTTTCCTATAGACTCAATGTGATCTTGGATCACTAAAATAGAAAATGTAGAGTCTTGAGCTTTCAGCTTGAGCCAATCCTTTGTCCTTAGCATTTTGAGGGGTCCACTTTTCTCATCCATGCCATGCCAATCATTGAGCTTTCCTGAGATATTAATCTTGAAATAGCATTAGCTCAATGAGCTATATGTTCTTAGGAATTACCAAAACCACCTAGGGATAGTTGCACTTTCAATCTCCCACTTTTTGGTAACTGATGACAACATATAGATCAAAGCTTCGACAAATGATAATAAGAGTGAAAAACATTGTCGTTTTGAGAAGTATGTGAAAAGCAAGAGCTCCCCCTAAATTTGTGCATAGTTTAAGATTTGCTTTAGACTGCAAATGCACAAAGATTTAGGATCATGGGTTACTCTTCCATGTCACATACATCTTGGTGGAGCGCTCAAAATGATAATAATTAAAATACATGCACTCATCACCAAGCAAAGTGAATGATCATATAAAAGGATAATGTCATCCAACAAGCATTAAGGTAGCATATGATCAAACACATGATCATCCAAGTATCACACACAAGCATAAAGTATAAAGTATCTCAACCAAGCATGTAAATGAAGTTTAACCACCAAACAAAAAGAGAGAATAAAAAGCAACGCTCTCTCTCGAAGCCTATGATCTATACATTTTCTCCCCCTTTGGCAACAAGTTACCAAAAAGTTCATAAAAATGCATAGTGCTAAATCGACTCTCAGGCTTGATCTTCAGGTGGTGGTGTCGACAGAACTCCAAGGACGAAGGTGTCTGTCAATGTAGATGGAGTTGGTGGAGTAGGTGCTGGAGCTGGTGGCACTGAAGCAGTAGCTGGTGCAGATGAAGTTGCTCTGGTGTCTGGAACAGGCACTGCAGCAGATCTCTGACCTCTGGGCACTCTAGCAAAAGCATCAGTGGTTGTCTTGCCCTTCTTCTCCTTCACTTCATCCTGAAGTTGCTCAATGACTGACTAGATCTCAGTGACCTTCACATCTAAGTCATAGAACTTCTACTCCATGATCCTCTCCAAGCTCTCCAGGTTTTGAGTCAGGGTAGCCAAACCCTTCTCAATCCTCAGAGTGGAGGCAATCAAGTAGCCAAGCTGTTCATGCATGCTCTTCAGAAGATACTGAGATGCCTCTTCAGTGGTTGGCATCTTTCCAGCCTTTTCAGCCCTTGCCTTCTCCTTCTTGGCTTGTGCATGCACAGAAGATGGTTCATTTTCATCCATCACCACAGTGTTGTCCTCAAAGTCTGGGTAGATGGGCAGGTGCTCCTTGTCCAGTAGATATGTGCCAGTGCCCATCTTGGAGTTGATCAGCTCCTGAATCTGTGGGGCATACCCACAACTCCTCTTCTGATCTGCAGATGTCCTGTTTATGGTTTCCACAACTAGGCTCATGACTTTGAACTTTTGAGGCACATCAAATATGTGAAGCAAGTTAATTGCATGGCCTCTGATCATCTTGTGATCACCTGACTTTGGCAAGAGAGTGTGCCTGACGATCCAGTTGATTGTTGGCAAGCCTGACAGAAGGTAATGTACTGATCCAAACTTGTGTGTCTCAAGAGCAACATCTAGGATCTCCTTGTACATGTGCGCCATGGTGTTGTGATCCTTCTTCTTCTTCTTGGCATAGACATCCAAGTCATCTTCACTCTTCTCAGGAGCATTGATCAATTTCGCCCATTCAGCAACCGTTGACTGGTACCTAGTGCCTTCAGACATCCAGACAATCCTTCCATCTGGGTAGAAGTGAGCTGTGGAGTAGAACTGCATGATGAGCTTATGATTCCACTTTGTGAGCTTCTGAGCCACAAACTCATCGACTCCACAAGCCTTGAAGCTGTCATATACACCAGGGAAGTGATCCTCATTTTCCTCAATGAATGTCCAATCGACCCATCTCATGTCACACACTATGGCTGTCAGTGCCAAAACTGGCGGATCTCGGGTAGGGGGTCCCGAACTGTGCGTCTAAGGTGGATGGTAACAGGAGGCAGGGGACATGATGTTTTACCCAGGTTCGGGCCCTCTTGATGGAGGTAAAACCCTACGTCCTGCTTGATTATTCTTGATAATATGAGTAGTACAAGAGATGATTATTCTTGATAATATGGTATGATTGTATGTTGTCCTACAGACTAAAACCCTCCGGTTTATATAGACACCGGAGGGGGCTAGGGTTACACAAGGTCGGTTACAAAGGAGGAGATATACATATCCGTATTGCCTAGCTTGCCTTCCACGCCAAGTAGAGTCCCATCCGGATACGGGACGAAGTCTTCAATCTCGTATCTTCATAGTCCAACAGTCCGGCCAAAGGATATAGTCCGGCTTTCTGGAGACCCCCTAATCCAGGACTCCCTCAGTAGCCCCTGAACCAGGCTTCAATGACGATGAGTCCCGCATGCAGTGTTGTCTTCGGCATTGCAAGGTGGGTTCCTTCTCCGAATATACCACAGAAGAGTTTGAATACAAGGATAGTGTTCGGCCCTACAAAATAAGTTCCACATACCACCGTAGAGAGAATAATATTACGAAAAATCTAATTTGCTAACACGTTTTGTCAGCATGACATCACGCCATGGCCCGGTAATTATTTGAACCGTTTTTATTTAACCAGCCCCGCACATAACGCGAGGCGGTTTCTTGACACGTCTTGTCAAAGCAGAGATCATGTTCCCCTTATTATGGGATTCTCATCAATACGGACGTGGGTAACCCAACCGCGCCATCAATTACAGCGCTTGGGGGATAAGCGAGTTTTACCAGGCTAGTGGGGGCGCATAGTTTAGTCCGCCCTTATAAAGGGATAAGATCTCACCTTTTTCTACCCACGCCTTCTTCCTCCTTGCTCATCCATTCTCACACACTCGAGCTCCAGCGCCCAAGTCCGCATCCTCCTCCTTAACTCTCTCCAAACATGTCCGGAGCGGGAGGCAAGTGGATGGCCTCCTCCGTCACGGAGGAGCACATCAAAAAGTTACGTGGAGCCGGATACTTAGCCGCGGACATCGCGCACCGGCTGCCAGCTGCGGGGCAGGTGACCCTACCCCGGAACCTCACGAAAGGGTGGTTTTCCTCCCCCACTTTGTCCGTGGATTGGGGTTTCCCCTCCATCCATTTGTCCACGGCCTCATGTTCTACTACGGGCTGAACTTTCATGATCTGGCCCCGAATTTCATCCTCAACATCTCGGTGTTCATCGTCGTGTGTGAGGCTTTCCTCCGCATGCGGCCCCACTTCGGCCTATGGCTGAAGACCTTCAATATCAAGCCGAAGGTTGTAGGAAGCTGAGGGAGTCCTGGATTAGGGGGTGTTCGGATAGCCGAACTATACCTTCAGCCGGACTCCTGGACTATGAAGATACAAGATTGAAGACTCTGTCCCGTGTCCGGAAGGGACTTTCCTTGGCGTGGAAGGCAAGCTTGGCGATACGGATGTTCAGATCTCCTACCGTTGTAACCGACTCTATGTAACCCTAACCCTATCCGGTGTCTATATAAACCGGAGGGTTTTAGTCCGTAGGACAACATACACATCAACAATCATACCATAGGCTAGCTTCTAGGGTTTAGCCTCTCTGATCTCATGGTAGATCAACTCTTGTAATACCCATACCATCGATATTAATCAAGCAGGACGTAGGGTTTTACCTCCATCGAGAGGGCCCGAACCTGGGTAAAACTTCGTGTCCCCTGCCTCCTGTTACCATCCGGCCTAGACGCACAGTTTGGGACCCCCTACCCGAGATCCGCCGGTTTTGACACCGACATTGGTGCTTTCATTGAGAGTTCCTCTGTGTCGTTGCCATCAGGAAGGATGCTCCGCCCCGTCTTTAAAGACGGCACCGTTGCTAAGGGAGCTTTGGCTGTCGGCCAAACCCTCCGGCTAGGTGGTTTTCTTATGACCACCTGTTCGGCTTCTACACCGACGATGACCTCTCGAGCCATCAAAAACAATCTTCATCTCAACTCGGAACTTGCCGAGCAGTTAGATCCAATAGAGCTTTCCTCCATAAACGAGCTCTTGGATCACTTCGCCGCCCTGGGAGTCGCTACGTATTACGACCAGATTGGGCCTAAAACCGATCTGAGAAAGATTAACTCTCCCCAAGCCACCCACCATGTTGCCGTGGTAGAGGGACAGTGCGGCGACCCTTCATCTATCCTAAGGACTCGCTACATCCGGATTCCCAATCCCTCCAAGCCGGATGTCCGCGAAAGGGAGGATATCACTCAAGACCTGAACCTAGAATCAGGCGACGGACTGGATTCATTGGACGACATCCAGGAATCCAAATTTTCGAGTTCGGAAATTCCTCGGCTCTGAGCCTCAGAAGGGGTAAGGCTTCGGATTTAATTCCAGCCACCCACCCGAACATTAGCGATCTATCCCAAATCAGGCAAGAGCCCAACGAAACAGTACATAATTACTGGGCCAGATTCCTCCTGGTTATGCACAGGATAAAGGGATGCCGCGAGGAAGACGCAATTCTATCCTTCTGCAATAATTGCACGGACAAGGGAATACTCAACGCCATAAGTCGCCGTGATATTACACGCTTCGCTGACTTAGCATCCATAGTATGAAAGTACTATGCGATGGAAAGCGCCCGGAAAACCGAAACAAAATTTTGGGACAATCCGGCCCTTAAGGCAAGCCCAGTCCGAAATAAGAGGGTGCATCATCGCCAGACACCCGGGTCAAACACCAAAAAGCAAAAACCCTCTACGGGGCATGGAACCGTACTGGAAGGATGGCTGAATGGACCCTGTAAAATTCATGGCACAGAGGACGCCACACCAACTCACAGCCTTAGAGCATGTTGGATACTCCGACAGGTGGCCAAGATCGGCGAGAACCTCCTAATCACGAAGACCACAGAAAGCCACCCCAGAGACTCCAATACGGTACTAACAGTCTTCGAGACCTTCGCATCAAATAATATGCGAAAAAGGACACTCCACAGCCTTGCCGAAGTCTACCAAGTAGCAACAGTAAACCCGTGGAGTGACACGGCCATTACCTTCAACGCCAGTGATGAACCTAAATTATGAATAGCTCGAGCACCAGCCGCATTGGTCCTCAGTCCAATAGTGGACGGCTTTCGTCTCACCAAGGTACTCATGGACAGCGGCAGCGGATTGAACCTCATCTATGAGGAAACCCTCCAAAAAATGGATATAGACTGGAACCGCATCACGCAAAGCAGCACAACCTTTAGAGGAATAATCCCCTGTCAGGAAGTGCGCTGTACAGGAAAAATCACACTGGATGTGGTGTTCGGCACGCCGGACAATTACAGGTCCGAAGAAGTCACGTTCCACGTGGCCCCGTTCAGCAGTGGTTATCACGCTTTGCTAGGGCGGGAAGCATTCACAATCTTCCAAGCAATACCCCATTACGGGTACATGAAGCTCAAGATGCCCGGGCCTAACGGGATCATCACTCTCGCTAGTGATCCGGATGTAGCACTCCGCGCCGAAAACAAGACAGCCGCACTGGCCCTCGAGGCACTATCCGAAGCCCTAGCAGCCGAGGAACTGACTGTGTTGCGCTCTACCGTGAATAGGGATGACGTGGTACTCGACAAAAGATCCAAGTCCACCTACTTTAAACCAGCGGACGAAATAGTCAAATTCCAAGTCCATCCAACAGACCCCAACAAAACAGCTTCCATCGGGGCACAGTTAAACCCTGATGTCGACGTTGCATTGTGAGAGTTCCTATGGGAGAACTGGGACATTTTCGCCTGGCATCCTTCGGACATGCCAGGAATCCCACGCAGGCTGGCCGAGCACAGCTTAAATATCCAAACAGGATTCAAACCTGTCAAATAGGCTCTTCGGCGTTTTTCCAAACCTAAGAGACAGGCTATGGGAGAGGAGCTAGCAAAGCTATTGGAAGCCGGATTCATCAGAGATATAAAACATCCGGACTGGCTAGCAAACCTGGTGATGGTACCAAAGAAGGACAAATCCTGGCGCCTGTGTGTTGATTTTAAAGACCTCAACAAGGCTTGCCCAAAGGATCCCTTCCCTCTCCCCCACATCGATCAAATTATCGATGCCACCGCAGGACACGATTCGTTGTGTTTCCTCGACGCATATTGTGGCTACCATCAAATCAAGATGGCAGAATTAGACCAAGCCGCAACGTCATTTATCACACCATACGGGCCATTCTGCTTCAACACGATGCCCTTCGGGCTCAAAAACGCCGGCCGAACATATCAGCGCATGATTCAGACATGTCTGGCAAGCCAGATCGGTAAAACAGTGGAGGCATACGTAGATGATGTGGTCATCAAAACAAGACATGTTGAATCTCTAGTAGACGACTTGAGGCTCACATTTGATAATCTCCAAACATACGACATCAAGCTCAACCCGGAAAAATGCGTTTTCGGCATCCCAGCCGGAAAGCTCTTGGGCTTCATTGTATCCAGTAGAGGAATTGAAGCAAATCCAGCCAAGATCCGAGCTCTGTCGCAATTGGACATCGCAAAGGACCTCAAACAAATACAAAAGTTAACCGGATGTGTGGCGGCTCTAAGCCGCTTTATCTCCCACCTGGGAGAAAAGGCCCTCCCCCTTTACCGCCTCCTTTGGCGCACCGAACACTTCAAATAGACGGACGCAGCCACGGCCGGACTCGACGAAATAAAAGCCATACTGGCAACAAAACCAGTCCTAGCCGCGCCAAACACCGGCGAACCAATGCTATTGTACATCGCAGCAACACGTCAGGTTGTAAGCGTAGTGCTCGTCGTCGAACGAGAAGCGGACGGACACAAATTCCCCCTTCAAAGGCCTGTCTATTATGTGTCCACTGTCCTCACTCCCTGCAAATCATGGTACCCGCATTATCAAAAGATTGCGTACGCGGTATTCATGGCATCCCGGAAGCTACGACACTACTTCCAAGAGTGTTCAATAACAGTAGCCTCGGAAGTACCACATAATGACATTATTAACAACCGTGACGCAACGGGATGGATCGAGAAATGGGCCATCGAGCTCCTCCCGTTCGACATAACTTATAAGCCACGACGAGCCATCAAGTCACAAGTTTTGGCCGATTTCATCGCAGAATGGACGGAGGCCGAACTCCCTAAAGAGTACGGCACATATTCAAATTGGATCATGCATTTCGACAGCTCCAAGATGTTGGCCGGACTGGGGGCTGGTGTCGATTTGACGTCCCCCACAGGATACACAGTTCAATACGTACTACAGATTATGTACACAGACTCCAACAATGCAGCCGAATATGAGGCCCTTTTACATGGTCTCCGGATGGCAGTATCCATGGGCATTCAACGCCTAGAGGTGCGCGGGGACTCGAACCTCGCAATATCCCAAATAAATGGAGACTTTGACACCAAAGATCCAAAGATGGCAGCTTACCATAAAGCCGTCCTAAAAATGTCAGCTCGGTTCGAAGGGCTTGAATTTCAACACATAGCCCAGGAAAATAATCAGGCGGCAGATGTCCTGTCATGCATCGGCACAAAACGCGATGTAGTCCCCCCCAACATCTTCTTGGAAAGGCTGTTCAAGCCATCCGTAGTATGGGAAGGGGAGCCGCACAACAACAGCCCGGACCCAACCGCACTGCCCGACATCGAACATTCTGACACAATCGGCGGCTCTGCCAATGAAATAACACCCTCAGCCCACGTAATAATGGCCATCATCGCCCCGTGGACAGAACCATTCCTTGCCTACCTTACTAGGCAGGAACTCCCCGAGGACCAAAATGAGGCACGCTGCATAGTGCGGCGATCCAAAGCCTACAAAGTCCAGGAAGGAGAGCTTTATAAGAAAAGCACTACCGGAGTCCTTCAAAGGTGCATCTCCGAAGAGGAAGGGCAGAACCTCCTGGCTGAAATTCATGCTGGACTCGGTGGTCATCACGCTGCAGCTCGGTCCCTTGTAAGCAAGGCCTTCCGTACAGGCTTTTATTGGCCGACGGCTCGGGCAGATGCCCAGGACTTAGTCCAAAAATGCACCGGTTGCCAGCTCTTTGCAAACCAAAGCCATATGCTACCTACTGCCCTCCAAACCATCCCCATCACTTGGCCATTTGCAGTCTGGGGGCTTGACATGGTTGGACCGCTTAAAGGCGGAACCCACAAGCACAAATACTTACTGGTCATGGTGGATAAGTTCACCAAATGGATAGAAGCCAAGCCTGTTAAGACGGCCGAATTCGGACCTGTGATAGACTTTATATCCGGGGTTGTACACCGTTACGGCGTCCCCCACAGCATCATCACTGATAACGACACGAACTTCATGGCCGATGAGGTAAAACTCTGGTGCAAAAACATGGGCATCAAGCTCGATTATGCTTCCGTCTATCACCCACAAACCAACGGCCAGGTCGAACGTGCAAATGGTCTTATCATGAGCGGCATCAAACCCAGGTTAGTGCGGTCCCTCAAGGAATCTAACATGCACTAGGTAGAGGAGCTCGACTCCGTACTCTGGGGGCTGCGGACCACGCCGAATCGCACCACCGGATACACACCATTCTTCATGGTGTACGGCGCTGAGGCAGTTTTGCCTTGCGACATAATTCATGACTCACCTCGAGTGCGCATGTATGAAGAAAGAGAAGCTGAGCTCGATCGGCAGGATAGTTTGGACGCATTAGAGGAGGAGCGTGACGTGGCAAAGGCCCGTTCCGCATTTTATCAACAGCAGGCTCGAAGATACCAAAGCAGAGAAGTACGGGCCAAAAATTACAACGTTGGCGAACTAGTTCTACGCCTGCCGGACAAGAAAAAGGACAAACTCAAGCCCAAGTGGGAAGGTCCCTTCATCATTGACCAAGTCCTGACTGGTGGTGCGTACCGCCTGCGAAGTGCATCGGATAACCGACTCGAGCCGAACCCATGGAACGCCGCCCGCCTCCGAAGATTCTATGCCTAGCGCCGAATCTCGTGTTCGTCTCCTTACTCTGTCCATTTTTTATATATACCTTCTGTCTTACATTTCTCTCCTTCTCTCTCTCTTCCCCTCATATAGCCTTTAGAGGCTCACAAAGTGACGAGCTATCCGCGCTCAGCAAACCTGGGGGCTTGTTTCGACGGAAGCTTACTTCTACGGGCTTCACGCACAACACATGTGTCAAACTTCCGCATGTACCTTTTATTCACCACTATATGCATCGATGTGACTTAAGTTTTGGCCAAGCTGGGTTGCCTGGCTCCTGTGCTTACCCCTATGTTCCCAATTGTTTGGCTAGGCGGTAAAGGGAGCACCTCAACGATTGTTACTGTCGGGTCAGCTGGACGTGTACCTCAGACTGGGTGAAGCCGAAAGCTAGCGCTCTTAAGGGAATATTCGGTCGGTGAACTAAAGACGATCTTTTTTATTTTTTCAACGTGCCCCCAGATGTTTTTTCTGTGTTTCTCTTCGCAGCATGGACATGCACTTTAGGGCATGCCTCCTAGGGAAAGGAACCCCTAACATAACTATTCTCCCTAGAAGATGTTTCTTACCAACCATGTAATATAACATAACTAGTCGGGCACTTGTCTGTTCACGCCACAATGACCCCTATGCCTGGTCTCCACACATTCCCCAGTTCCTATATAACCGCATGGGAATTCGGACACACTCTGGACAGTCAGGTCCCGAGGCTGAAGCGAAAAGGTCGGCCATGACAAATGATCTACAATCCGGCTAGAAGGCATTATAAATGTCAATTAAAGTTACATAGTCATTTTGACTGACTGTACTCCTCTTCAATACCATCTAACAGGTCGTCCAATTTATAGTCCTGCTGGGAATACTTTGCGGCCAACTCTACTTGGCCGTATACTAAGCTCACAGGGATCTCCTTCCCATCGGGCCCTACAGGACCAACCTCGGCCATATGGTTGGGGTCGGCCTGTGAATATCGCATCTTCACCATGGCCCAGGCCTCCCTAGAGCCTTGACGGCAGGCTGATATCTTCCACAACTGGAATCGCCGCTGTGCTCCCCTCAGCTTCTCCACAAGCTCTCCAAGACCTTCGGGTGTGGAGACAGATGGCCACAGGACTTGGGCGACGCCTCGCATCGCCTGCCGAACTCGATCGAGCAATTGCAAGAGCTCGGGAAGAAGGTCACCCGTAGAACCGGGCATCTCCTCTGCAGGACGACCTGTTAACATACCTATGGATATTGCTCTGTTAATCAACGGCACCGCCGAACTTTCTTTTAAAAGGTTCGTTCAAGCACTTACTAAATATGCCGCGCCAAAGCCGCTGATTCTCCTTCATGGAGTCTGACAGCTGGGCACGAACATCTTTTAGCTCGACGCCCAGCCGGGTGTTGGCATCTTGGAGAATGTTCTTCTCCCCCATCACCTTTAACAGCACCCTCTCACCAGCCTTTAGTTGGCGTTCGAGGTGTTGCCTTTCCGGATTCAATCCGGCGCCATCTGCGATTTTATTTGTCAGATTCGCACACAAGCCGTGCTTCACCAGATACTTATCTTTCGAAATAAATATTACCAGAGGGGGTCTCCTTAGGCTCCCCTGCCGCGGCTAGTGCGGCCTCTAGTTGGGCTTTGCACTCTTCCAGCTCCTGGGTCAGTAGGGAATTCTTTTCTGTAAGAACCTGCATTTCAAATGATCCTTAAACCAGTTATTCTAACTGTTTTCAGTCTCGGGGGCTACTGCTACATATATATTTATCAAAATTTTCTTACCCGTATGTCTTTTACATATTGCTCCGTGGCTCTGGCTAGACCATTTTGAGCGGCACAGAGGTGTGCATCTCCTGAATTGAAGGCATCTAATGCCTCTTGGGAGAAGCAAGCGTCGCGAAGAATTATCCGGCAACGCCTGTGGTTCATGGCACTTTCCACCTCTGAGTTGGTGGCAGATAACCCGTCCGCATCCTCCATCGGAGGAACGTCTGGCACACGCCTCGCGTTTGCCTCCGCCCCCGGACCAGGCTTTGGAGCCTGGCTGGTGGAGGCGTTATTAGCAGCCTCTCCAGATATAGTCCGACGAGGTCTCTTTGTCCTGAAAAGGGCACGAGTGTCAAGTGTGCCTCGAAGGTATAACAACTGGGATAAAGGGGCGCGCCATACCTTCGCGCTGAAGCCTTGGTCCGGACTGCACCTCTTTTCTGCCCATGGGGCCCTGCGGCCCCTGGTTGGTTTGTCGCCGCAGATTCGGCCTTCTTCCGTAAAAACCTCCCCTGCAAAGTTCGGTTACAATCAGGAAATTAAACACGCGTGGACAAACCCCTGTCCGGGGTACAGGGACTTCGGTCTCAGATACCTGGGGTGTTCGGATTAGCCCCAGATAATCAGCCATAATGGCCACCAGGGCATTGTCCTTGCTCAATTGATGGAACACTGCATCGATCAGCTCCACAGATATGTCCGGATCCTCTTGAGAGGCCGGGTCGATAGACCGTCCTAAGTCCTCGGGTTGTGGAGGTGGGCTACTTATGTCCTTAACGGCCCGGCGCAGTTCCTGCGTTGAAATCATCAGACTAAGTATTTAACAATGGGAACACTAAACGGATGAGCAAGTAAATGCGACCACTTACCCAGCTTGGGGGATTGTGCATAGAGAATCCACCCTATGGGTTGACGCGGAGAAATTCATCCTCTTCTCCCTTGTACAAAGTAGACAAGATCTTTAATAGAGCGGCAACTGAATCTGGCCCTTTACGGCCGTAGCGGGTGGCGTCGTCCTCCCCGTTGAAATCCCACATGGGGTGGCTTCTGTACTGAAGCGGCTGCACCCCCCGCATGATGCATTCGGCCATAACTCCGATCATGGTTAGTCCGGAATGGGCCAACAATCTTATTCGGCCCATGAGATAAACGATGTCCCTGTCGCTTTCCCTTTGAGGGCTCCATGGACGCCAGCTTAGGCGCTTCTTTAAAGGAGCACTATCGAACTCTGGAAGGCCGATCCGGACAGGATCCGGCAGCGGGACGTCTTCTATATAGAACCATTCCGAGGGCCAGTCTTCGGACGCCTTCTTTGGGGTTCCGGACAGATATCCGGTCCCGGCGAAGCGCCATACTTCGGCTCCACCCACTTGATACACTGACCCTTTCTTGGAATGGGGCACAAGGCAAAATAGCTCCTTCCACAGTCCAAAATGAGCTTCAATACCCAAGAACAGCTCGCAGAGGGCTACAAAACCCGCGATATGCAATACTGAGGCAGGCATTAGATGATGAAGCTGGAGGCCATATAACTCCAGCAGCCCCCGGAGAAATGGGTGGATGGGAAATCCGAGCCCCCTTATTAAGTAAGGAACAAGGCACACCCGCTCTCCTTGGGATGGATTAGGGGCATTCTCTGCTTGCTCTCCGCCGTTGTAGACGGCAAGACCGGCTCGGACGGGGACCATATAGGCCGGGGGAGAAATCCTTTGGTCTGAAGCGTCACTAGCTTGTTGTGCGAAATAGAACATCTCTCCCAATATCCAGGCTTAGTGCTAGAAGGGCGAGAGGAGGAGTTGTGGCGGCTGGCCATGGTGGAATGGACTTTTGTCGGATGCGCTCTAATGAACACTCATGGAGGGGAGAAGGTGTGGATTGGATCTAAATCCTCGTTCCCTTAAAAAGGGCAACTCATTCACACGGCTAGGGGTGTGAACGTAAAAACACCAAGACTTTTCATATTCGTTTGACACGTGGAAAACATCCATTATGGGGCGTAGAAGCCAAGGAGCGCAACGTCTACAAGAAACCGGACTTTATTCAAACAGGCACACAGAATTTGGAGGAGAACCCGCCTTGCAATGCCGAAGACAATCTACGCGCCAAACTCATCGTCATTGAAGCCTGGTTCGGGGGCTACTGAGCGGGTCCTGGATTAGGGGGTGTTCGGAAGCCAAACTATACCTTCAGCCGGACTCCTGGACTATGAAGATACAAGATTGAAGACTCCATCCCGTGTCCGGAAGGGACTTTCCTTGGCATGGAAGGCAAGCTTGGCGATACGGATGTTCAGATCTCCTACCATTGTAACCGACCCTATGTAACCCTAACCCTATCCGGTGTCTATATAAACCGGAGGGTTTTAGTCCGTAGGACAACATACACATCAACCATCATACCATAGGCTAGCTTCTAGGGTTTAGCCTCTCTGATCTCGCGGTAGTTCAACTCTTGTAATACCCATACCATCGATATTAATCAAGCAGGACGTAGGGTTTTACCTCCATCGGGAGGGCCCAAACCTGGGTAAAACTTCGTGCCCCCTGCCTCCTATTACCATCCGGCCTAGAAACACAGTTCGGGACCCCCTACCCGAGATCCGCCGGTTTTGACACCAACAACAGCCAACAAGCGGAATGCGGCGGAGCCATGATGGGCAAAATGCCCAACGTTGCATGGCTCAAGGACTTCTTCGTGGAGACCGTAAAGGGGTGGAAATCGGGGTGGTTCTACATCACCGAGCCGCGCGACACCAACTGGGGGCCGGCCCCCGAGTTTCGATCCAGAATCTCCACGCAGCTCACTTCCTGGAAGGAGCAGGGTCTGTCCTAGGGTTCATCGGTGGAGCTGGACGGAATCCAGAAGTGTATCTGGAACATGACAAGCAAGAAACTTAAGCTTGTCAACATAGTCCAGGTCATGCTCTTCCACCGGATCCTCCCGTGTCAACAACGGGATTTCAACTTATGGGAGTTCGAACCGGCCCAGCACCAGACTCTAAGCGAGCTCTTCGACACGACGCACAAAGACGTCTGGAGGGTGCTGTTCAAGGGCGCCGAGGTCCCTCCCTCTCTCATCGAGGACCGCGGGCTAAGCGCGAAGCGCCCTGCGAATCCGGTAAGTTCTGTACATCTGGTAGGATATTTATTTCCCATAGCTTAACCATGTGCGGGGTCTGAGCTCCCATGCCTTTAACAGGACTAGGTGGAGGCATCGGAGCAGATTGACTGTCAGGCCCCTCTGCCCGAAGACGCTACGGACGCTCTCTTGACGGAGATGAGGACTCCGGCTCCTTATGAGGTGCCGGACAAGACCAAGAAGAAGGCCAAGGGAACCTGAAAGAGTTCCCGGTGCCAGGTGGTATTGGACTCCTCGTCCGATAACTCCGAGACGCACTCCTCCCATGAAAACGGGGAGGAGGAAGATGAAGATGCTCCCCCTCTAGCCGGGGGAGACAAGAAAAGGAAGGCCGCCCCAACCGGGGAGGCCGAAGGGTCCAAGAAAGGAAGGACTCTCCTTCCGGACTGCTCCACCACCGCCGCCGAAGGCGAAGATGACTGGCTTCTCAGGGCCAAGCCCCTGGCGAAGTCGTAAGTATTCGGATACCAGAGTAACACATAGCATACCTTTGTCGCACTGTTTCTCCTAACGCCGAATATGATTATGCAGACCGCCCCAAGCCCGTATAGACGTATCCTCATCGGACGGTTCCTTGGACTCGTCGGATATGGATAGCGATCCACTTCCGACCGCCTCCTCACCTTGCCCTACGGACAATGCCGAGGTATTGTCTCAAGGGGCACCGGGCTGGGAGGAGACAGTCCCGGAGGCGCCTCAAGGCGATCTTCCGGACTCCAGGAGCAAAGGGAGCAAGGCTCCCGGGGACTCCAAGTTCGGCTCTCAGCCAAACACCGCGACCTCCAGTGGTTCCGGACTCGGGCAGGCGGCCCCCTTCCAAAAGGGGTAAGATGCCCGTGCCGGTGACCTCTGTCCATCCAGAGGCACCGGACAACCTGCTGGGAGCGCTTCGCGGTGCTTCCATCGACGAAGAGCACCGCACTATTATGAGTGCGGTGATCAAGAAGGTTCAGTCCGCCAAGAGCGGACTAACTAAAGCATGTGCCAGCCTTCTAACAGGCTTTGAGGTAAGTATCTAAAATATAGGAAAAATATTACCGCATAGACAGTAGCCTCTGATGCTCTGTTTGGTGTTCACAAAGAAAAGCCGAATAGAGGATCAAATAATATCTGCAGGAGACTAATATAAGTATGTCTATATGCGTATGCAGGCTTCGCTGCTGATCTCTGCCGCACTGACTGCGGAGGTCGCCACACTGAAGCAGGACCTCGAGGGGTCCGAGAAAGAGCTCGGCCTTGCCAAGAGGCAGCTCGAGGAGAACAAAGGTAAGTAATACCTTGTCTATATATAAAAGAAAATGTGGTTGTGAGATGACAGGATCATCATGAATGTGCCCGGGGCCACGATCGAAGTGGCGACCCTGAAGCAAGCGCAGTCCAAGGCCGAAGACAAAGCGGCCAAGGAGCGCACCGAGCGGGAAAAGCAAGAGGCACGGGTGGGCGAGGTGCAGCAAGAGCTCCAGGCTCTCATGAAGAAGCACGAGGCTTTGGAGTTTGACTCGAAGACGCAAGAGTCCGAGCTTGTCACGGCCCTCGAGAGCACAAAGCATGCCAAGGCCGAAGCCCAAAAGGCCCTCTAGGAGATTGAGGCGAGGAGGATAGCGGCGGGTAAGGCATTCAATATGCAAAGAAAGCATGTGAAAGTAAATTACTTGTTACTTACCCGAGTTCGAAGCTCTCCAGGAGCATTCGCAAATTTGCCCCGCAGCGTGTCGGACGCCGTGAAGTTTTACCAGGCTGAGGAGGGAAGCTCGACGAAGAAGTTGTTCTGGTCTCAGTATACTGGGACCGAACACCCGATGCCTATGAGCGACCAGCTGAAGCAACTAGTCGAGCTGCACAAGGCGGCCGAACAGGCCATGAGGGGCCTTATAGTCCGGATGTGTCCAGGCGACTCCCTTCCCAACAGCTACTTTGGCCTGGTGAGACGGCTTATGGATGCCTGCCCACGGCTGGAGGCCATAAAGCGGTCCGTCTACATCGAGGGTGCACGCCGGGCCTTTGCCCGTACGAAGGTGCACTGGGCCAAGATGGACGCTGAGAAGCTGGTGAAGGAGGGGACACCACAGGGCAAGGAGCATCGCCACCCTGAGATGTATTATGAGGGTGTCCTGAAGGGTGCCCGTCTTGTAGCGGACGAGTGTGTGAAAGATTTAATATTTGAATGAACTAGCTCGTGTGATCCTGTAGTATGAACACTTGTTCATATGCGCTATGCAATGCTTGTTTGAATTTAAAATATTACCTTCTGCTCGGCTGTTTATCAAATCTGAGAGATGGCTAGTCGTTGGCTTCTGCCCCCATGCCACGAGTGTTGGGGTGTTCGGGATAAACCTGAGCACTCTTGTTCCCATTTTTGGGTCCTTCGAGGGAGGTGCTCAAAACAACGAACAAGGAAATCAGACTATAATGCTTTATCACTCTCAGTTAGCCATAGAATTCTATAATTTTAAATTTTGGCGAAGCCCCTAGTATTCGGAAGGCCGAATTCGGGGCGCTATACACGCCTTAAGCCGGACAAAGCATACTCCTCGCTCTAAGCGGCATAAGTCTTTAGGGACTCAAAACCTCTCGAACAGTGACCAGTCTCTCACCTTATCATGACAGTCAGTTTTAGCTTTCTCTACGGAGGTGCTTAGCCCAGCTGAACCGGGGCACAATCGCAGTAGTTCTCCCAGTGCTACCTTAGCCGATATAGTGGAACGTAAGGTACCAAAACATGGGAGCCGGGCAAACCCAACTATTGACCCAAGACATGATTCAGAGTTGATGCATATAATGCTATAAGTTCGGGGTGCCACACTGTCGAAAGTGTTCGGACTTCTCACGCCGTATTATGGGGTATGCTTAAGCCCCTAGCGTATTGGCCGTACCAGAGTGTGCGGGTGCTGAATGTCATGCGCTAATAGAGAATGCGATAATAGTCTAGCGCTATGCATTATTTATTCAAAAAGGTGCATTAAAGCAGAATGATACAAGTAGTGCGATAAGAAAAAAGTAGGACTATTTGACATGTCCCCTCCAAGGGCAAGCTGAGGAATGGTATGTAAAGCAGGTATTTCACTCGTTGTCAGAGACCACCTGGGAGTTCCGTGGTGCAACGTAGCTTTCTGCCTCCTTGGTTGTTGCATTGTGTGTCCGGCAACCATACTGCCGGACGGGGTTTCCAGAGATTAAAGTCCTGAAAGAGAGAAAAAATAATAAGGTGGGAAGCCCCTGGTGCGGTTGAGCCACGTCTTGGGGCGTGCCGTAGTCATGCCCCCCTCCCCACCTATGCCCATGGTATTTTCAATGCGTAATTATGTATGTGGGGCACGGATTTTGCCGTTTGGCTGGGACTGGGCTGGGGGCCGCATTGCTATGCGAGCTCGGAACGTGCCAGGCGGTCTTGCTGCCGATTACTCCGGGCGCGCTTGAAGGAGTCTGGGTCTGTAATCGTCGAACTGGTGGATTGCCTTAAGAGGCTGCTTTGTGTTTCTGCTGCAAGGGCCGCAGTGTGCTCCTCCATGCGGAGAGAGCGCTCTGTGTTTCCATTGACTGTGATGACCCCTCGAGGTCCTGGCATCTTGAGCTTAAGGTACGCATAATGCGGTACCGCATTGAATCTCGCAAATGCGGTTCGCCCGAGCAGTGCATGATAGCCACTGTGGAACGGGACTATATCGAAGATTAACTCCTCGCTTCAGAAGCTATCCGGGGATCCGAAGACCACTTCCAGCGTGACTGAGCCCGTGCAATGGGCCTCTACACCTGGTATGACGCCTTTAAAGATTGTTTTTATGGGTTTGATCGTTGAGGGGTCTATGCCCATTTTGCGCACTGTGTCCTGATAAAGGAGGTTCAGGCTACTGCCACCATCCATAAGGACTCGAGTGAGGTGAAATCTGTTGATGATTGGGTCTAAAACCAGTGCGGCGAATCCGCCATGACTGATACTAGTGGGGTGGTCCCTGCGATCAAAGGTGATCGGACAGGAGGACCATGGGTTGAACTTTGGGGTCACTGGCTCCAACGCATATACGTCCCTTAGCGCACGCTTCCGCTCCCTCTTGGGGATGTGGGTTGCGTATATCATGTTCACCGTACACACTTGTGGGTGGAACCTCTTCTGTCCTCCGGTGTTCGGCTGTCGGGGCTCCTCCTCGTCATTGCTATGTAACCCCTTATCTTTGTTTTCGGCATTTAACTTGCCGGCCTGCTTGAACACCCAATAATCCCTGTTGGTGTGGTTGGCTGGCTTGTCGGGGGTGCCGTGTATTTGACACGAGCGGTCGAGTATACGGTCCAAACTGGACGGGCCCGGAGTGCTTCTTTTGAATGGCTTTTTCCGCTAACCGAGTTTAGAGCCTTTGAATCCGGCATTGACTGCCGTATCCTCGGTATTGTCACTGTTAATGCGGCGCTTATGTTTGTTGCGACGTGACCTGCCATTGCCATCCTTGGTATCCGAAGTACCATGGTTCTTTGATATGTTATTGCTGAAAGCCAGCTGGCTGTCTTCTCCCACGCAAAAGCGGGTCATGAGTGTCGTGAGGGCTGCCATAGATTTCAGCTTTTCCTGGCCAAGGTGCCGGGCGAGCCACTCATCGCAGATGTTGTGCTTAAAAGCTGCTAGGGCCTCTCCATCCGGACAGTCGACGATTTGATTTTTCTTTGTTAGGAACCGTGTCCAGAATTGCCTGGCCGATTCCTCTGGCTACTGAATTATGTGGCTCAAGTCATCGGCATCTGGTGGTCGCACATAAGTGCCCTGGAAGTTGTCAAGGAATGCGGCTTCTAGATCTTCCCAACAGCCAATGGATTCTGCTGGCAGGCTGTTGAGCCAATGCCGAGCTGGTCCTTTGAGCTTGAGTGGGAGGTATTTGATGGCGTGTAGATCATCACCGCGGGCCATGTGGATGTGCAGGAGGAAATCCTCGATCCATACCGCAGGATGTGTTGTGCCGTCGTATGATTCTATATTTACGGGTTTGAAACCCTCTAGGATTTGCTGATCCATTACTTCGTCTGTGAAGCATAGGGGGTGTGCGGCGCCTCTGTACTGGGCTATATCGCGACGCAGCCCAAGTGAGCCTTGTCCGTTGTGTTCGGCCCGGCCGGACTTACTTTTACTGTATCCGGCGTGACGGTTATCGTCTTGCATAGTGGCGCGCCCTCGCGGTCCGTAGATCGATCTTGCGTGTTTTGCTTTATCCTCCAATACATCTCACAGGTCTGGCGTATTTCCCTATGTCTTGACATTTTTATTTGAGTGGCGTCGGGGTGCGGGCTAAACTTTTGGCTGGAATGCCTCTTTGTTGTGGCCACGAGGTGGCCGATCAGCCGCGTCATACACTGGAGATGCAGGCTTTGGTGCTTCCTCCTCCAGTCGGGGTAGTAACCTGCGCCTTGGGTAACTCTTGGAGGGGCGTTCGAGTTTATATTCCTCGGCCGCAAGGACCTCAGTCCATCTGTCGGCTAGCAAATCTTGATCAGCTTGAAGCTGCTGTTGCTTTTTCTTAAGGCTATTTGCCATGGCTATAAGCCGGTGCTTGAAGCGCTCTTGTTCGACGGGATCCTCAAGCACGACGAATTCGTCATCGTCGAGGCTTGCCTTGTCTTCGGAGGGAGGCATGTAACTATCATCCTCCGCCTCTCCATCTGCCGCTCTCTCGGGACGGCTGGCTTCTCCATCCTCCTGCTCTAAATCTTGCTGGAGGGGATTGTTGTCGTCTTCGCCATTGTCCGGAGTGCTATTATCTCCTCTTCTGGTGTCACCGCTTTTGCTTTGGCGAGACTTAGGGCGGCGCCGCTGACATCGGTGCTTGGGTTGCTTCTTGGAGGGGTCATCCTCCGCTCTCTCGTCACCATTGCCTTCTTTGGGTGTGTCCACCATGTATATATCATATGATGAGGTAGCTGTCCAGTGCCCTGTAGGCAGTGGTTCCTCTTCGTCTCCCGCATCATCGTCCATACCGTCGATGTCTTCGGAGTCGAAGTCGAGCATGTCGGTTAAGTCGTCGATAGTGGCTACTAAGTGGGTGGTGGGTGGGCGGCGAATTTCTTCGTCATCCTGATACGTCTCCAACATATCTATAATTTTTGATTGCTCCATGCTATATTATCTACTGTTTTGAATGTTTATGGGCTTTATTATACACTTTTATATCATTTTTGGGACTAACCTATTAACCCAGAGCCTAGTGCCAGTTTCTGTTTTTCTGTTTTAGGGTTTCGAAGAAAAGGAAAATCAAACGGAGTCCAATTGACCTGAAACTTCACGGAACTCATTTTTGGAAGGAAAGAAGCCTAGAAGACTTGGAGTGCACATCGGGGGATCTGCGAGGAGGTCATGAGGCAGGGGGCGCGCCAACCCCCCCTGGGCGTTCCCTCCACCCTCGTGGGCCCCTCGTGGCCCCCCTGGCGTACTTCTTCCGCCTATATATCTCCATATACCCTAAAAACATCTGGGGGCACAATAGATCGGGAGTTCCGCCGCCCGAAGCCTCTGTAGCCACCGAAAACCAATCTAGACCCGTTCTGGCACCCTGCCGGAGGGGGCAATCTCTCTCCGGTGGCCATCTTCATCATCCCGGTGCTCTCCATGACAAGGAGGGAGTAGTTCTCCCTCGGGGCTGAGGGTATGTACCAGTAGCTATGTGTTTGATCTCTCTCTCTCTCTCGTGTTCTTGAGATGATACGATCTTGATGTATCGCGAGCTTTGCTATTATATTTGGATCCTATTATGTTTCTTCCCCCCTCTACTCTCTTGTAATGAATTGAGTTTCCCCTTTGAAGTTATCTTATCGGATTGAGTCTTTAAAGATTTGAGAACACTTGATGTATGTCTTGCCGTGCGTATCTGTGGTGACAATGGGATACCACGTGATTCACTTGATGTATGCTTTGGTGATCAACTTGCGAGTTCCGCCCATGAACCTATGCATAGGGGTTGACACACGTTTTCGTCGTGATTCTCCGGTAGAACTTTGGGGCACTCCTTGAGGTCTTTTGTGTTGGTTGAATAGATGAATCTGAGATTGTGTGATGCATATCGTATAATCATACCCATGGATAATTGAGGTGACATTGGAGTATCTAGGTGACATTAGGGTTTTGGTTGATTTGTGTCTTAAGGTGTTATTCTAGTACGAACTCTAGGGCTGTTTGTGACACTTATAGGAATAGCCCAACGGATTGATTGGAAAGAATAACTTTGAAGTGGTTTCGTACCCTACCATAATCTCTTCGTTTGTTCTCCGCTATTAGTGACTTTGGAGTGACTCTTTGTTGCATTTTGAAGGATAGTTATGTGATCCAATTATGTTAGTATTGTTGAGGGAACTTACACTAGCGAAAGTATGAACCCTAGGCCTTGTTTACTATCATTGCAATACCGTTTACGCTCACTTTTATCACTTGTTACCTTGCTGTTTTTATTATTTCAGATTACAAAAACATTTATCTACCATCCATATACCACTTGTATCACCATCTCTTCGCCGAACTAGTGCACCTATACAATTTACCAGCGTATTGGGTGTATTGGGGACACAAGAGACTCTTTGTTATTTGGTTGAAAGGTTGCTTGAGAGAGACCATCTTCATCCTACGCCTCCTGCGGATTGATAAACCTTAGGTCATCCACTTGAGGGAAATTTGCTACTGTCCTACAAACCTCTGCACTTGGAGGCCCAACAACGTCTACAAGAAGAAGGTTGTGTAGTAGATATCAAGCTCTTTTCTAGCGCCGTTGCCGGGGAGGTTAGTGCTTGAAGGTATATCTTTAGATCTTGCAATCGAGTCTTTTAGTTTCTTGTTTTATCACTAGTTTAGTTTATAAAAAAATTACAAAAAGTGGAATTTAGTTTGTCTCATACGCTTCACCTTTTTAATATCTTTTGTGAGTATGATGGAAAGGATAATTGTGCTCAAGTGCTAGAAGAAGAAATCTATAAAATGTTTGGCACTAAATATTTGAATGATGAGCATGATTGCAATGTTGTTAGTATGAATTCCTTGAATATCCATGATGCTAATGATATGCAAAGCCACAAGCTTGGGGGAGCTATGTTTGATGAAGATGATATTTGTTGTCCCCCAAGTTTTGATGAGCAAATTTATTATGATGAAATCATGCCTCCTATCCATGATGATTATTGTGATGACATGTATGCCTTAAAGAATAATAATAACAATGAAACTTCTCATCTTGATTTCAATTTTCAATCCCATGACAGTTACTTTGTTGAGTTTGCTCCCACTATTATTCATGAGAAGAATTTTGCTTATGTGGAGAGTAATAAAATTTCTATGCTTATAGATCATGAAAAGAACGCTCTAGGTGCTGGTTATATTGTTGAATTCATTCATGATGCTACTGAAAATTATTATGAGGGAGGAATATATGCTTGTAGGAATTGCAATAATACCAAGTTTCCTCTCTATGTGCTTAAAGTTTTGAAGTTATGCTTGTTTTGCCTTCCTATGCTAGTTGATTATTGTTCCCATAAGTTGTTTGCTCACAAAATCCCTATGCATAGGAAGTGGGTTAGACTTAAATGTTCTAGTCATATTCTTCATGATGCTCTCTTTATGTTTCAATTCTTATCCTTTATGTGAGCATCATTGAAATCATCATGCCTAGCTAGGGGCGTTAAACGATAGCGCTTGTTGGGAGGCAACCCAACTTTATTTTTGTTCCTTGATTTTTGTTCCTGTTTAGTAATAAATAATTCATATCTCCTCTGTTTAGATGTGTTTTATGCTTTTAATTAGTGTTTGTGCCAAGTAGAACCTTTGGGAAGACTTGGGGAAAGTCTTGTTGATCATGCTGTAAAAAACAGAAACTTTAGCGCTCACGAGAATTGCTGCCATTTTTATTTGGAGAGTGATATTTAGTTAATTATTTTTTCAGATGATTAATAGATAAATTACTCAGGTCCAGCAATTTATTTGAGAATTTTATGAGTTCCAGAAGTATACGTTTGATCCAGATTTCTACAGACTGTTCTGTTTTTGACAGATTCTGCTTTTCGTGTGTTGTCTACTTATTTTGATGAATCTATGGCTAGTAAAATAGTTTATAAACCATATAAAAGTTGTAATAAAGTAGATATTACACCAACATGAATTTAGAATGAGTTCATTACAATACCTTATGATGGTGATTGATTTTCTTATACTAACGGAGCTTACGAGTTTTCTATTAAGTTTTGTGTTGTGAAGTTTTCAAGTTTTGGGTAAGAATTCGATGGACTATGGAATAAGGAGTGGCAAGAGCCTAAGATTGGGGATGTACAAGGCACCCCAAGGTAATATTCAAGGACAACCAAGAGCCTAAGCTTGGGGATGCCCCGGAAGGCATCCCCTCTTTCGTCTTCGTTCATCGGTAACTTTACTTGGAGCTATATTTTTATTCACCACATGATATGTGTTTTGCTTGGAGTGTCAATTTATTTTGTTAGGAATTTCTTTCTGTTATTTAGAACAATGTTTTTCATCTTTTATTTCAATAAAAGTGGCATTGATAGCATTTACTATGCCTATGTTACAAGTGTACATGTTGCTGTTTGAAAACAGAAAGTTCACCGCTGTTGCAATAATTCCCTAGAAAAGTCAGAATGTGATAAAATGTTGAAACCTTTTGCATATTAAGTTCTGATAAATTTAATACAGTGGGAATTTTCTTTCATAATTTTTTGAGCTAGGTAAGTATGGATGTTGCAGCATTCTTTACAGACTATCCCGTTTAGGCAGATTGCTGTTATGTTTGCATTGTTTGCATATGTTTGCTTCTTTAATGATTCTATTTGAGGATAGGACTATTAAATATGCAGAGGCATTCAGTATGAAATGTTGAATAATAATTTTAGTGATTTGCTACAGTAGGGTATGATAAGGTTTTTGCAATGGTTTATACTAACTTATCTCACGAGTCCTTGTTGAGTTTTGTGTGGATGAAGCTTTTGAGATTTAGGGAGACCGTGATATGAGAGGAATTAAGGAGACACAAAAGCTCAAGCTTGGGGATTCCCAAGTCACCCCAAGATAATATTTCAACAAGTCTCAAGCTTCTAAGCTTGGGGATGCCCCGGTTGGCATCCCACCTTTCTTCTTCAACAATTATCGGTTAGTTTCGGTTGATCCTAATTTTTTGCTTCTTCACATGATGTTTGCCATTCTTAGAATGTCATTTTATTTTGTTTTGCTTGCTGATTGAATAAAATACCAAGATCTGAAATTATTAAATTTTAGAGAGTCTTCACATAGTTGCATAATTATTCGACTACTCATTGATCTTCACTTATATCTTTCGGAGTAGTTTGTCGTTTGCTCTAGTGATTCACTTATATCTTTTAGAGCATGGTGGTAGTTTTATTTTGAAGAAATAGATGAACTATCATGCTTCACTTAGATTATTTTGAGAGTCTTAATAGCATGGTAATTTGCTTAAAATCCTAATATGCTAGGTATACAAGATTAGTAAAAACTTTCTTATGAGTGTGTTGAATACTAAGAGAAGTTTGATGCTTGATGATTGTTTTGAGATATGTAGGTAATAATATCAAAGTCGTGCTAGTTGAGTAGTTGTGAAATTGAGAAATTCTTGTTTTGAAGTTTGCAAGTCCCATAGCATGCACGTATGGTAAACGTTATGTAACAAATTTGAAACATGAGGTGTTATTTGATTGTCTTCCTTATGAGTGGCGGTCGGGGACGAGCGATGGTCTTTTCCTACCAATCTATCCCCCTAGGAGCATGCGCGTAGTACCGAGGTTTTTGATGACTTCTAGATTTTTTCAATAAGTATGTGGGTTCTTTATGACTAATGTTGAGTCCATGGATTATACACACTCTCACCCTTCCATCCTTGCTAGCCTCTTCGGTACCGTGCATTGTCCTCTCTCACATTGAGAGTTGGTGCAAACTTCGCCGGTGCATCCAAACCCCGTGATATGATACGCTCTTTCACACATAAACCTCCTTATATCTTCCTCAAAACAGCCACCATACCTACCTATTATGGCATTTCCATAGCCATCCCGAGATATATTGCCATGCAACTTTCCATCATTCCGTTCATCATGACACATTCATCATTGTCATATTGCTTTGCATGATCATGTAGTTGACATCGTATTTGTGGCAAAGCCACCATCCATAATTTTTCATACATGTCACACTTGATTCATCGCAATCCCGGTACACCGTCGGAGGCATTCATATAGAGTCATCTTTGTTCTAGTATCGAGTTGTAATCATTGAGTTGTAAATAAATAGAAGTGTGATGATCATCATTTTCTAGAGCATTGTCCTAAGTGAGGAATAAAAAATAAAATAAGAGAAAGGCCATAAAAAAGATAAAGGCCATAAAAAAAGAGAAGGCCCAAAAAAAGAGAAAGGCCATAAAAAAGAGAAGGCCCAAAAAGATGAAAATGAGAGAAAAAGAGAGAAGGGACAATGCTACTATCCTTTTACCACACTTGTGCTTCAAAGTAGCACCATGATCTTCATAGTAGAGAGTCTCTTGTTTTGTCACTTTCATATACTAGTGGGAAATTTTCATTTTAGAACTTGGCTTGTATATTCCAACAATGGGCCTCCTCGAGTGCCCTAGGTCTTCGTGAGAAAGCAAGTTGGATGCACACCCACTTAGTTTCTTTTCTTGAGCTTTCATACATTTAGAGCTCTAGTGCATCTGTTGCATGGCAATCCCTACTCCTTGCATTAACATCAATCGATGGGCATCTCCATAGCCCATTGATTAGCCTCGTTGATGTGAGACTTTCTCCTTTTTGTCTTCTCCACATAACCCCCTCATTATTCTATTCCACCCATAGTGCTATATCCATGGCTCGCGCTCATGTATTGCGTGAAAGTTTGTAGGTTTGAGATTACTAAAGTATGAAATAATTGCTTGGCTTGTCATCGGGGTTGTGCATGATGAGAGCATTCTTGTGTGATGAAAATGAAACATGACTAAACTATATGATATTGTAGGGATGAACTTTCTTTGGCCATGTTATTTTGAGAGACATAATTGCTTAGTCAGTATGCTTGAAGTATTATCATTTTTATGTCAATATGAACTTTTGTCTTGAATCTTTCGGATCTGAATATTCATACCACAATTAAGAAGAATTAAATTGAAATTATGCCAAGTAGCACTCCGCATCAAAAATTCTGTTTTTATCATTTACCTACTCGAGGACGAGCAGGAATTAAGCTTGGGGATGCTTGATACGTCTCCAATGTATCTATAATTTTTGATTGATCCATGTTATATTATCTACTGTTTTCAATGTTTATGGGCTTTATTATACACTTTTATATCATTTTTGGGACTAACCTATTAACCCAGAGCCCAGTGCCAGTTTATGTTTTTACCCTGTTTTAGGGTTTCGAAGAAAAGGAAAATCAAACGGAGTCCAATTGACCTGAAACTTCACAGAACTCATTTTTGGAAGGAAAGAAGCCCAGAAGACTTGGAGTGCACGTCGGGGGATCTGCGAGGAGGTCACGAGGCAGGGGGCGCGCCCACCCCCTAGGCGCGCCCTCCACCCTCGTGGGCCCCTCGTGGCCCCCCTGACGTACTTCTTCTGCCTATATATCTCCATATACCCTAAAAACATCCGGGGGCACAATAGATCGGGAGTTCCGCCGCCAGAAGCCTCCGTAGCCACCGAAAACCAATCTAGACCCGTTCCGGCACCCTGCCGGAGGGGGCAATCTCTCTTCAGTGGCCATCTTCATCATCCCGGTGCTCTCCATGACGAGGAGGGAGTAGTTCTCCTCATCAGGGCTGAGGGTATGTACCAGTAGCTATGTGTTTGACCTCTCTCTCTCGTGTTCTTGAGATGATACGATCTTGATGTATCGCAAGATTTGCTATTATATTTGGATCCTATGATGTTTCTTCCCCCCTCTACTCTCTTGTAATGAATTGAGTTTCCCCTTTGAAGTTATCTTATCGGATTGAGTCTTTAAAGATTTGAGAACACTTGATGTATGTCTTGCCGTGCGTATCTGTGGTAACAATGGGATACCACGTGATTCACTTGATGTATGTTTTGGTGATCAACTTGCGGGTTCCGCCCATGAACCTATGCATAGGGGTTGGCACACGTTTTCGTCGTGATTCTCCGGTAGAACTTTGGGGCACTCTTTGAGGTCCTTTGTGTTGGTTGAATAGATGAATCCGAGATTGTGTGATGCATATCGTATAATCATACCCATGGATACTTGAGGTGACATTGGAGTATCTAGGTGACATTAGGGTTTTGGTTGATTTGTGTCTTAATGTGTTATACTAGTACGAACTCTAGGGCTGTTTGTGACACTTATAGGAATATCCCAACGGATTGATTGGAAAGAATAACTTTGAGGTGGTTTCGTACCCTACCATAATCTCTTCGTTTGTTCTCCGCTATTAGTGACTTTGGAGTGACTCTTTGTTGCATTTTGAGGGATAGTTATGTGATCCAATTATGTTAGTATTGTTGAGGAAACTTACACTAGCAAAAGTATGAACCCTAGGCCTTGTTTACTATCATTGCAATACCGTTTACGCTCACTTTTATCACTTGTTACCTTGCTGTTTTTATTATTTCAGATTACAAAAACATTTATCTACCATCCATATACCACTTGTATCACCATCTCTTCGCCGAACTAGTGCACCTATACAATTTACCAGTGTATTGGGTGTGTTGGGGACACAAGAGACTCTTTGTTATTTGGTTGCAGGGTTGCTTGAGAGAGACCATCTTCATCCTACACCTCCTACGGATTGATAAACCTTAGGTCATCCACTTGAGGGAAATTTGCTACTGTCCTACAAACCTCTGCACTTGGAGGCCCAACAACATCTACAAGAAGAAGGTTGTGTAGTAGACATCACATCCGCATCCCAATCCTGCCGGACATAGTTCGGCCAGGACTCTCCTGACAAGGAAAGAGATCTTAATGAGTTCAGTATGTCGCCAAAGGGCGAGTGCTGAAAAATATCCGTGGAGGTAAACTCCATGATCGGCGCCCAATTGGATTCGATAGGCACAGGCGCAGGCGGTTCAGAGTCCGTGGCCGGGGAGGAATCCGGTAGTTCGGCGTCACGGCTCCCGTGAAGGGTAAGGTCGATACTCGGCTCGATCGCCGATGAGAGTGCGGCCTCCGTGGCGGGGTCTATCCACCCGTCCGTGGATGGCACAACTGGCTCCGAATTGAGGGTCGGAGCGGTTGCCGGTGCGATCTCCTAGACACTGTCCGATGGTAGAGCTAAATCATGCTCATCATGACCGTGTGGCGCACTAAGCGGGGGCTCTAATCCGTCGAAGATCAAGTCGCCGCGGATATCGGCCGTGTAATTTAAGCTTCCAAACCTGACCTGGTGGCCAGGGGCGTAACTCTCGATCTGCTCCAAATGGCCAAGCGAGTTGGCCCGCAGTGCTAAGCTGCCGAATACAAAGATCTGTCTAGGGAGAAAAGTCTCACCATGGACTGCATCGCTATCGATGATCGAAGGAGCCATCAAGCCTAACAGCGACGACATAGAGGAACTCTCAATGAAAGCACCAATGTCGGTGTCAAAACTGGCGGATCTCGGGTAGGGGGTCCCGAACTGAGCGTCTAGGGCGGATGGTAACAGGAGGCAGGGGACACGATGTTTTACCCAGGTTTGGGCCCTTTTGATGGAGGTAAAACCCTACGTCATGCTTGATTATTCTTGATAATATGAGTAGTACAAGAGTTGATCTACCACGAGATCGGAGAGGCTAAACCCTAGAAGCTAGCCTATGGTATGATTTTGTGTTGTCCTACGGACTAAAACCCTCCGGTTTATATAGACACCGGAGGGGGCTAGGGTTACACAAGGTCAGTTACAAAGGAGGAGATATACATATCCGTATTGCCTAGCTTGCCTTCCACGCCAAGTAGAGTCCCATCCGGACACGGGACAAAGTCTTCAATCTCGTATCTTCATAGTCCAACAGTCCGATCAAAGGATATAGTCCAGCTATCCGGAGACCCCCTAATCCAGGACTCCCTCAATGGGCTTCTTGTCAAGTAAGATAGTCTCATAGAAGTCATGTTGTTCCTTTATATGGAACCTGTAGTCCACAACAGTCCTTCTCCTGGTGGCATATGGATCAGACTCTCTCCATAGCCTTAGACCAAAATCCTTCCTGACTTTCATGTTCTCTGCAACTGGATGAGCATAATTGTGGTCTGAAATTTTGGGCTTCAACTTCCTTAACACGACAGAATCATCTTCTTCTTCCATTGCAGCTTCAGGCATTGGGGCCTTTATCTTCTCTGCTGCTGGGATGTTCCTGGTGCTCCTCTTGGGTGCAGTTTTGGGTTTTGGAGCAGCTGGCTTACGAGTTCCTTTGGACTTAGATGGAGCATCCCCTGATCTTATGGCATCTCCCATAAGCTTTTGAGCTTTGCATGCTGGTGCTGCTTCCTCTTCCTCTTCCTCTTCTTCAGAGTCTTTCATTATTGAAGATCTCCCAAGAACTCTGGCAGTGGTCTTCTTGACCCTTTCCTTTCTTTTCTTTTCTGCCACAACCCGCTCTTTGGGTGCATATCCCAAAGTCTCTTGAGTGGATGTTCTGGCTTTTCACATGGGAGCTCTCTTGGCAGGAACCTTTTGCTTCATCACTGGCTTAGTGGTAGCAGTTGTGCCATATTCCTTTTTGAGCACTTTCCTCATTGAGGTGGCTTCCTCCTCCTCGGCCACATAGTCCTCATCCTCTGAATCTGAGGTTCTTTTCTTGCTGGCCCTTGTGGCGGCCTTTGGCAAGTTGCTGGGTGTCGGTGTTAAAACCGGCGGATCTCGGGTAGGGGGTCCCGAACTATGCGTCTAAGGCGGATGGTAACAGGAGGCAGGGGACACAATGTTTTACCCAGGTTCGGGCCCTCTTGGTGGAGGTAAAACCCTATGTCCTGCTTGATTAATATTGATGATATGGGTAGTACAAGAGTAGATCCACCACGAGTTCGGAGAGGCTAAACCCTAGAAGCTAGCCTATGGTATTATTGTATGTTGTAGTTATTGTGTCCTACGGACTAAAACCTCCGGTTTATATAGACACCGGAGAGGGTTAGGGTTACACAAGGTCGGTTACAAAGGAGGAGATACACATATCTGTATTGCCTAGCTTGCCTTCCACGCCAAGTAGAGTCCCATCCGGACACGAGATGAAGTCTTCAATCTTGTATCTTCATAGTCTAACAGTCCGGCCAATGGAGATAGTCCGGCTGTCCGGAGACCCCCTAATCCAGGACTCCAACAGTAGCCCCTGAACCAGGCTTCAATGACGATGAGTCCGGCGCGCAGTATTGTCTTCGGCATTGCAAGGCGGGTTCCTCCTCCGAATATACCACGGAAGAATTTGAATATAAGGATAGTGTCCGACCCTGCAAAATAAGTTCCACATACCACCGTAGAGAGAATAATATTTTCACAAATCTAATTTGCTGACTTGTTTTGGCAACATGACATTAAGCCGTGGCCCGGTGATTATTCGAACTGTTTCCTTTAACTAGCCCCGCACATAACGCGAGGCAGTTTCTTGACACGTCTCGTCGAAGCAGAGATCGTGTCCCCTTATTACGGGATTCTCATCTATATGGGCGTGGGTAACCCAACCGTGTCTAGGACTCCTAGATTATAGGCAAGTCTCAAACGGCTACGGAGGGGACGCTTGATATTCACCCTCTTTATAAAGGGACAAGGCTTTTACTTTTTTCCCTCCCATGCTCAATCGAATTTTCCCCCCGCCTCGAGTTCTAACACCCAAAGCCCAGGTCAGGTGCTCCGGACCTTAAATCATGTCCAGATCTAGCCTTCAAGGCCGATGGATGCCCTCCTCCATTATGGAAGAAGACATCAAGAAGTTGAGGGAGGCCAGATACCTGACCGCCGAGGTTTCGCATCGGCTGCCTGCCCGAGGGCAGGTCGTCCCTACTCCTGAACCCAATGAAGACGTCGTGTTCATCTCCCACTTCCTCCGAGGACTAGGCCTCACTCTGGATCCCTTCGTTAGGGGGTTGATGTTTTATTATGGGCTAGATTTCCACGATCTAGCCCTGGACTCCTTTCTCCACATCTCGACATTCATTGTCGTGTGTGAGGCCTTCCTTCGCATTACCGCTCACTTCGGCTTGTGGCTCAAGACCTTTGACGTGAAGCCGAAGATGGTCGAGGGGCAGTATGCAGCGTGCGGAGGTGCATTAATAAGCAAGATAGCAGGAGCTCTGTGGCCCAAAGGTTCCTTTCCAGAGGTGTCCGGATTATGGCAACATGAGTGGTTTTACATAACAGCTCCCAGAAGTGCCAAGTGGGTGGCTGCCCCTGCTTTCCGCTCAGGCCCTCCACCACAACCGATGTCATGGATTAGCAGAGGGCTGAGCTAGGGTCCTGCCAAGGATGTGCCTGTACTGCAAAGCCGCATCCAAAATCTCTTCGAAGGAGATTTCAATTTGATTATGGTGGCGCAAGTCATGCTGGTTCGTCGAGTCCAGCCTTGCAAACGCCGGCCCCTCCGCATGTGGGAGTTCAACCTAGAAGGGTCGCGTGCTATTTAGAATTTCCTCGGCCTGACGCACGAGGAGATGTACAAATCATTCTTTGGACCCCAAATAGAGTGTCCGGATACTACCGAGGACGTGGGCCTGGGCAGAAACCGTACCGCCGACCAAGTAAGTAATCCTTTAGCCGAACATACCGTCTTTTATTTACCATGACGTCATTCTAAGAAGTCGCTCTTTGACCAGGACTGGCTAACTAAGGCAAAGATGATTCGGTGTTCGGCCCCCCTTCCTGAGGGTTTGGAGAATCCGGTACTGGAAAAGATGCTCGAGCTAGCACCCTGCCCGGAGCCCTCAAAGGAAGATAAAGGGGGGGATAATGAGGTCGAAAGCGGGCCCCCATCGCTACCAATTCCAACCGAGGGAATGAGCACCTCCGTGAAGGAGGATAACCGAGGAGAAGAATCTGACCTTCTCTCGCTTCGGGGAAGGAAGAGGACCGCCTCTGAAGATCCGGAAATTGAGGCTTCCAAACGGGAGAAGAAGTCTCCACTAGAGGGTCCTACATTGGAGGGTGCTTTTGCCGCACAAAGTCCGTGTGAGGATCAGCCCTCCAACGAGCTGTAAGTAATCAGAAAGTACTTCAATAGTGGAGATATACTACCTTACCTCTGATGAAAATAACCGAAGCATTTATCTTGCAGTTCGGATCTTAGCCCTTCTCAGCAGAGCTCGTCTTCAGGGGATCTTCTTCCGGAGATGATGAAGAGCGAAATGCCTCCCCCTCTCAAGAAGCGGGCGACCTTGAAGTGTCGTCGCGGAGGGCCTCTCCGGATTCAGTGAGGCCAGAAGATAATCCTATAGTTACCCGAAGTCCTCCGCGTCCGGCTCTTGAAGAGAGCAAACAAAAGAGTCCGGCACCGTCTGGTATGCGGTCGGACGTACTGAGGGAGCTGTTGGAGCGAGCAGCCATCTCAGAGGAACAACGTACATTGATGGGTACGGTGATGGAAAGGATTTCATCCGCCGAAAGCGGGTTGCATGATGCCTTTGTGAGTCTACTGACGGGCTTTGAGGTACGTAAAATGATGTACATTTGTGATGGTACCGCACATTCTTAGGTGTGCCCTGTGTAGATAGTAGCCCCTGAGACTCTGGTTGTCGCCGAGGACGGCGGCAAACAGAGGATCATAGTCCCAGGCAATAACCATACCGCTTTAATGTGCAGGTAGTGGGAGCTCCAGTGGCTAGCCGGACTCATGAGTTTGCCGAACTAAAGCGGCACATCATCCGCCGAAAGCGGGTTTCATCAGAGGGTGCTTTTGCCGCACAAAGTCCGCGTGAGGATCAGCCCTCCAACGAGCTGTAAGTAATCAGAAAGTACTTCAATAGTGGAGATATACTACCTTACCTCTGATGAAAATAACCAAAGCATTTATCTTGCAGTTCGGATCTTAGCCCTTCTCAGCAGAGCTCATCTTCAGGGGATCTTCTTCCGGAGATGATGAAGAGCGAAACGCCTCCCCCGCTCAAGAAGCGGGCGACCTTGAAGTGTCGTCGCGGAGGGCCTCTCCGGATTCAGTGAGGCCAGAAGATAATCCTATAGTTACCCGAAGTCCTCCGCGTCCGGCTCTTGAAGAGAGCAAACAAAAGAGTCCGGCACCGTCTGGTATGCGGTCGGACGTACTGAGGGAGCTGTTGGAGCGAGCAGCCATCTCAGAGGAACAACGTACATTGATGGGTACGGTGATGGAAAGGATTTCATCCGCCGAAAGCGGGTTGCATGATGCCTTTGTGAGTCTACTGACGGGCTTTGAGGTACGTAAAATGATGTACATTTGTGATGGTACCGCACATTCTTAGGTGTGCCCTGTGTAGATAGTAGCCCCTGAGACTCTGGTTGTCGCCGAGGACGGCGGCAAACAGAGGATCATAGTCCCAGGCAATAACCATACCGCTTTAATGTGCAGGTAGTGGGAGCTCCGGTGGCTAGCCGGACTCATGAGTTTGCCGAACTAAAGCGGCAACTAGATGCGGCAGACGCCGACATCGAGCTTGTTAACAAGCGTCTTGACGAGTCACAGGGCAAGTAATGTTTTTCTGGTGAATGACACATAATAAGAGCAGCATGATGCCAGTATCTTTAATATGTTGTGACTGTAGATGGAGCTGCCACCGTGGATACCCTTCGGGCAGAGCTTGCCCGAGCCAAGGAACAAGCAAGAGTTAGTAATGCGGCTACTTTGAAGGCAGCCGAAGAGTTAAGAGCCGAGAAGGCCGCGCATTGCGAAAGCAAAGAGAAGATGGCCAAGATGGCCGTAGAATTAAAAGACACTACCGACCGTTGCCAGTTCCTTGAAAAAGAGAACCGATTGAAGGCAGCGGACCTTGAAAAGGCCACGATGGTGACCAAAGACACTCGCTCTGCTACGAGGGCGAAGAAGGAGGAGCTGCGCGAAGCCGGGGATATTGCGGCTGGGAAGCCCTTTCTGCTGCAGAGGAAGTTCGGGGATCCGCGGTATGCCCCTCTGGATCGGTTGTGGAGTTCGGCAGATGCATATATGGACTTGGCGGCAAGCGTTGTCGATGCGGTTGAATACTTCCGAGATCAGACAGATCGTGAAGTGGACAAGCTGTTCTGGTCGCAATTTAATGCTCTAGAGCGTCCGCTTCCCTTGACTGATCAGCTAGCCGAATGGGCCAAACTTAATAGGTTGTCCGGGCTTGCCATGAGGTCCGTCGTAGATCACTTGTGGCGGGAGAAGTCGAAGCCGAAAAGCTATTTCAGCTTAGTGCAGCAGTTCCTTGGTGCAGTGCCGTGCATCAATGCGATGAAGAGGTCGGCGTGCATAGAAGGCTCGCGGATGGCATTTGCCCGTGTCAAGGCATACTGGGCGGAGATGGATGCTACCACTATTGCGGCGCAAGGTTCGGCCATAGACCGAGTAGCTGTCGAGCACTATTTTGAAGAGGTTCTTGAGGGCGCCCGTTTGATAGAGGCCCAGTGCTTGAAGAATATTATGTTTGAGTGACATGTATTCCCATTGTAAACACAATGTTTTTATGAAATGTACTAAGGCTGTATTTATACTTTTGCCGGAAAGTAATATGGTGCCTCCTGTGCGGCCGTTTATGTATATATGTATATAACCTGAAAGATTGCAGTCGTCGGCTTCAACCCCCACGCATATAATGCGGAGGTGCTCGCAGAAAATGCATGTTCACACTTAACCCAACATCTTGGTCCTATTAAGGAGGTGATAGCGCAGCGAACGAGGCAACCGGACTATGATGCATTATCACTTTCACTTAGCCATAGGAGTTTGACGGTGGGGCTACTATATAGCCCCTGGTGGCTCCGCACTCTCCCAAACTCGGGGTGCGTATATGCCTGGCCGGGAAACGGCCCTTCGTTAACGCGGAGGAATTCTAACATTCCAATAGGTCATCGAGTGGTTGACCAGTCTCGCGCTATATCATGACAGTCAGTTTTCGGCTTTCTCTACTGAGGTGCTCGTCCGGACGAACCAGGGCACAATCGCAGTAGTTCTCCTGGTGCTGCCTTAGCCGATAGAACGGAACGTAAGGCACCAAAACATAGGAGCCGGGCAAACCCAACATTTGACCAAAGACATGATTCAGAGCTGATGCATATAAGGCCAAACTCGCGACGCCGAACACTCCCTAAGGTATTCGGTCTTTATGGTATAAACTGGGCCTAAATAGTGCCCTTTGTAAGAAGCCCCTTGTGTCCGGGTACGGGCGTTTATTCTGACGTGGCCACATGCCAAGACGTCATCATCCTTCTCAATTGTATTTGAGAATCCGAGGGATGTGTATCAACAAGAGACAGTAAAAAAGGTTTACGTAGGGTCTTAATCTAAAAAGAATCCTTGGAGCGGGTCCCTGCTGCACGTCTGCGCCTGTGTCTCCGTTGTGCCGTATCCTGGATGGGTGAAGCACGATGGTCATCTGTAAAAGAGAGGAACTTAGGTGAAAAGTTGTCGTGCAAAAATGTAGTTGTTAAAGAAACCATGTATAATTAAAGATGAGTAAAAATTGCCACTTGTCTGCGCGCGTTGAGCCCCTTGTATTTGTAATAGGGGTGTGGCCATCAATCCGGTATGAATTCATATAGCTGCGCCAGACTCGTCTAACCGTGTCCGTGGTCTTGACGACCTATCAAATGCTTTAGTTGGTGATGCCGTTTTTTAGTGTGCAGCTGCCAAGGCAGTCGCACTCTCTTCGGCGCGCAAATATCGCTCAATATTTCCATTCACTGTAATGATGCCACGTGGACCGGGCATCTTGAGCGTGAGGGAGGTGTAATGCGGTATTGCATTAAAGCGAGCAAAAGCTTCGCTTCCAAGTAGTGCTTGATAGCCACTTTGGAATGGAGCAATGTGGAAGGTTAAATGTTCGCTACGGAAGTTATTGGGGAAACCGAATACAACCTCTAGTAGCAGGGAGCCCGTGCAGTGAGCCCCTGGGCCTGGCGTTACTCCTTTAAAGGTAGTGTTGCTATGGAAAATTTTCGTTGGATCTATCCCCACTTCGCGGATTGTATCCTGGTATATCAGGTTTAAACTGCTGCCACCGTCCATCAAGACTCGTGTGAAGTGGTATCCGTCAATTATTGAGTCTAATACCAAGGCAGCCCATCCTGCACGCCGGATACTTGCTGAGTAATCCCGATGGTCAAAAGTGATCGGTTGAAACGACCAGTGGCAGGACTTCGTGGTGATAGGCCCTTGGGCATATTTATCTAGGAGTGCCGCTTTGTTTCTCCCCTTTATCACGTGTAACATGTTTACTGTTTTGACTTCTGGTGGAAATTTCTTTTGTTCCCCAGTGTCGGGGATATACCCCACGGTATGACCCGGCTGGAGTTGTAAACCGGCTGGGACTTGGTAAACCGGCGGATGGTAAACCGGTGGATGGTAAACCGGCGGAGAGTTAAGACAGAAAGTCAAGACAGATGGCTAAGACAGACGATAAACCGGCTGGTGTTAAACTGGCAGACAATGGTAAACCGGCTGGTATTAAATCGGAAGACAATGTTAAACCGGCAGACAATGTTAAACCGGCAGATGTTAAGAAGCCCAGGAAGGGAAGTCAGAATAGTTTAAGTTAAAGTCTGAGTTGGACTCCACATGTAACCCGCCTCTTCAACATATATAAGGAGGGGCAGGACACCCCAAGAGGGACAAGTTCCACAAGTTGGACAAGTTAGGTTTAGACAATAGCTCTCGAGATAGAGCATTCTTGTAACCGTGGTCATCATCATCAATATCAATGAAGCAGGATGTAGGTTTTTACCTCCACCGTGAGGGGCCGAACCTGGGTAAAACATCGTGTCTCTCGTCCCGCTCAACCCCTCTCAAGCTACCACATAGATGCGTTGGTCTCGCGACTAAGTCCTGACACTAAGGACATCTGCCGTGACAATTCCACGACAGTTGGCGCCCACCATGGGGCCCGCGCACGGTGGTGTTGAGTTCTTGAAGGGATCTCTCACAGGGATCGAGAAGTTTGCGATTGATCAGATGAACAAAAGATTGTTTTGTGATCATAATCATGATTAATTTTGGGGTTTACAACATGAAGTTTGAGATAAAAAGGTTAGGGTTCGTTCTCCTACACCGCCGGACATGACAAGGTGATCCGTTGAAACCGCTTCTACGCCAAATCCGAGGTCAACAAAGAGTTGATATACTGCACGTATGATACAAATCATTCCAAAGTTACGGCTGGATCCGCCGAGTTCCATAAAGTTCTTGATGCTGGGTTACAGGCTAAAGTCCCGTGGAGATCAACTACTAAGTACGACTAGTACTTTGCAAAATCAATCAGAGCTGGATCGGAGAAAATATTCCAAGAAAGGAAAGTCCTGGGCGAATGATTCGTCAATCGAAAAAAAAATCAAAGCAACCACGACCCGGACTGAATGGAGTCGAGGGCGTGGACTCCCTCCATCGCCGCTGCGGCAATCGCTGCACCTCGAGCCGCTTTCGAGCCGCCCTTTGCCGACACTGTGGCCATGGCTGCACACCCCGGACCGGACGCGCCTGGCCAGCCGGCCTCTACCGCAAACCGCCTCCGCTGGCCTTGCTCTATGACCGCGGGTCTACAGCAGTCGCCGCTTTGCTCCGCTTCTACTGCCTTCTTTGTCGGTTGCGCCTCACCTCTTCTGCCGCTATGGCCAAACCGCCAACAGCCGGGCCGCTGTGGACTAAGCCGCAACCCTCCTCCACGCCGGCCGCGCTGAACCGGCCACGGCCGCGCCTCTTCAACCCGTTGCTGCCACGGACGCATCACGTCGACCCGTCGGAGTACCCTTGTTGCAACATCCGAGTCGCCAAAACGCTTCTGAGCATCTGTAAGTCGCCATTATGGCCATGTTAAGCTGCCGCTGGCGAGCCATCGACCGTTTTTTCCACTGCTGTTTGCAAACCGGCTCTCTTTCTTGGGTCGTTTCTTCTGCCCATTCTAGGCGTCGCCGCGGCCTCACTCACCGCTGCTGCCATGGGTCTCTACTGCGGCTTCAGCCCGATGGAATTTTTACCTTGAAAGCACATGGTGTGAATATGGAATCGGTGAGCGGCCACTGGTCCTATTTTTCTGTGATTAAAACTGTTGTGAAGTTTTGGCCATATGGATCAAGGATTCAAGTGTTGATCAATGCAAAAAACAAAGTCTGATGGATTCCCCAGCTCCTGCTGCTTCCTATCAATCCAAAGGCGTACTACTACTCTGAAGGATAGTGCTACTACAAAGCCACGCAAAGACAAGTACGTGGAGCTTAAAAAATATATTAAAAAAATTGGGAAACAGCCAATGATTCGGAAGACGATTCTGCTATCGAGCCGCCGTTGCTCTGCTGGTTGTCCGCCTCTGCGGCTGGCTTCAGCCGCTACAGCTGAGACGCCGCTGGTGCCAGAACCGGCCTGCTGCCACCTCCTCGCCCGCTGAACCGCCGCGGCATTTGCCTGTCTTCGAGTCGCTGGTGCCTCGACACCCTCCTCCGGCTGCGTCGGCCTCCAAATCGTTGAGTCGCCTTCAAGCTGATTCCGGCAATGGCCTGCCTCTACCCCTGTCCAAGTCGCTGCTCTAATCACGGTCGGAACCTCAAGCTGCTGGCCGCCTCATGAGCTGCATCAACGTTCCAAGTCGCCTCCGCAGAGCCGCCAAGCCGCCAAGCCGCATCTGAGCCGCCCGCGTTCTGCAGCACCGAGCCGGCCGGACCACGGCCGTCGCCGTGCGGTTCTGCTGCAGCCCGCCCTCGCCGGTCGTCTTCACTCCGAGTCGCCCCAAGCCTCTGTTGCAAGCTGTCGCGGCCGCTGCCGACAAAGCCTCGTTTTCTGGAGCTGCTGCTGTCGCGCGCTGTGCCTTCTGGAGCTACTAGCACGTTGCGCCTCCAGAGACGCCATTGATTTCGTCGCCATAGCCGCACCAGACTGCTTCGCCTCGAGTTGCTTCTACGGTTCTGGATCAATAGACTACCACTGCGGGCATATATACAAACCTGCGTTTGTTATGAAGTTTTAATCACGTGAGGGAGCAACATGCTGGTTATATATTGCAAGTCGGGATGCAACGTCTTGTGCAGTTAATTATGGACACAAAGCCAGTTTCTTTACTTGAGAGCTAGGCGTCCTACTCACTGCTGCCATCGTTCGGTGTACAAGGTTATAAAATCCCAGATCAATGAAACATCTGCCAGCCACACAAGGAAATCTAGAAGTACGACAGGGATCAAGCTGGATACACGTACATGCAAGAGGGAGTACTGGTCCATGGAAGAATCAGTCAGCAAATAACCTGTGTTCAAGCCGCCGTTTTCCCTGCTGTGGCTGTAAGATGGCCACATCTCTGCTACTACGGTCAACAGTTGTGCCCCGTGACCGTACTTCAACGACCCGCCGGAGCACCCTCGTCGGAAAGGACTCACCTCCAAGTCGTTGCGCCTTGAGCCGGACCTTTGCTGCAGCTGGCTTGCGCCATCGCCTTTGAGCCGCCGTGTCACGCTTGACCCACACGGCCGGCCTGACTAAGTGCCCAGCCAGGACTGCAAATCAGCACCTTCAAAATATCAAGATAAAAGTATGGAGGAGAAAACATGCAGTACATGTATTAGTTGATGCTGATAGTCTGCGTGTAGATCATCTATCGTCAAAATGAATTAGCTGCTATTTACCCTATTTATTTTTAAGTACATATTAATTCATCCAAACAAAACTACTTTGCCCTACGGTATTTTATATGCATGAGAATTATTCATTATAAAGTGGCATTATAACGCGGAGATGGAGGTGCGCCTACATCATTCGGCACAGGAGGTCGTCCTTACTCAACGGACTCCTGCACCGGCTTACAACGCCATGGCTATTTGTCGCGACCGCATCGGTTGAAAATGCCACGGACGACTCGCCTGTCTGCTATCGCGACCGGTTCACACGTCCGCATCGGCTTACAACAAGAAGGACAACTTGCTCGTCCACACCGGCTTACAACACCGCGACCGACTCATCTGTCTGCTCCCGCGGCCGACTCGGCCACGATTGATTTCAGATTCACCATGGTGATCGTCAACTCCGCGGTGATAATTACTGGCATGACGCATCAGGTGAAATCCATCCATTATATTTTATATTAGATATTGCTTTCTTTAAAAGAGAAATTACTCTGGCTTGCAAGTTCTCCAGTGCAGGACAAGTTATATCACTGAGATGCTGAATGGCTCATACCGGTTTATATCACTGTCAAATACGGAGAGACTCAAGCCAACTCCTTGAGTAGTCTTAAGACTCGGGGGCTACAATGGCATGACTCGGCAAAATTGGCCAGTATCAATAATCATGAACTCTGGGTCATTGGAGGAAAAAATAACCCGGCCCCGGAGACTACTGCTTTATTGGCGAATATTTAAAGGCCGTCAGAAAATTTCCGGCTTAAAAGGAAGGATTCCGGTTTAATATCCGGCTTAAGGGAAAGTTATCTCCCACAAAGCTTTGAAGCTCTAGATAGCCGGTTCAAAATACCGGTTCAAGAAGAATTTATCTCTTGTAAAAAGTTAAAGGTTGCCCAAGAGGACCTGTTGCCCTGACGCGCGGTTCAAACATGGGTGTTCTGCCTTATGGGCTCATCTTCATATAATTACTTGGGGGCTTCCTGTTCAAATATAGGTGTATTCACCAAAGAGAACATGGCGTTACTACCCTCTTGATGCGGCTATCAAGACAATATTATCATCAGGGGCCAAAGAGAGTTTGTTGTACACCACAACTCAAACATAGGCACCCGGAGAGCACAGCTCATAAATATATCACATGGGAGCTTTTGCTTGCAAAGCGGAGTCCCGTCCATTAATCCGGCTATCACGCCACAACAAAGCTTGGGAGCTTCACACCCAAAGGGCCAAAGAGAGTCTTGTTGCTACGCACAACTCAAACATAGGCACCCATTGAGCACAGCTCACAAAGTTACTTGGGGGCTCTTTGTGTAAAGTAACAAAGAGTTTGAAAGGACCCTTGTAATTGGGTATCGACCCAAGGCTTGGAAGCCTGGTGTATTCACCTAAAACCCCGGGTTAACCTGCCTTCATCAAGTAAGCCACTCCTATCCAGGTAATCCTGGCATGACCCGCGGAACGTTTGACAAGTTACTCTTATACGGACCCTGAACTTGTCAAAGTTAAAACGACGATTGGTTAGTTGGAGGCCCATCTTAAAAGGCTTTGTCAAATGGTTTAACTCAGCGGCCTGGCAGCCCATGAAAAGCATCGAGTTTGGGCCTGGCAGCCCTTGAAAAGCCTCGACTGCAAGTTTTTTCATTTGTTTTTTTTCAAAGTTTCTTCTCCTTTGATAAGGTTTTAAGGTAAACCGGCGTCCATTGACCTGGTCAGACTATAAGTCATTTCATCAGTCCGGTATTTCTTAACCAGGCACAAGCTTTCAACTATCAGTTGTTAGTACAAACTCAATTATAAACCGGAGTTTTCTTAGCCCGGTCTGGCGTTGATTATAAGTTGCCAAGATAATTATCCAGTGTTTATTAAACCGGTCTGGCTTTGGACTATAAGTCGCCAGTATATATTTTTGGATTGTGCCATTGGAATCATGCGCTTATAAATCATTGAGTATATTATTCAAATCTTTAAATAGCCAACATGGCTGGATTTTTTATTATGGTTATCAACAGATGAGGTATTCAAAGTCGCTTTAGTGCAATGGCTATTATTTTATCAATGGATAGGATTTATTCTACAATTAAAGGAATAGTCCCGAGTCGCTGCAGGCTTACGACCCGGCACTTGGGGGCTACATTATTCAAGTTGGGATTACATCAAATACACAAGTCTCATGTCGCTGCAAGCATGCACCATGACACTTGGGGGCTAATGCAAAATCATTGTTGGCTCACTTATTTGAAGACCTGACTCATCACATCGTAATGAGTCGGCCCTTGGGGGCTACCAATTGCTCCTGTCAACAATTCAAGGTACACGAATTTTCATCTATTATTGAAGGATTCACTACTCAGTTGGTAAAGCACAAAGCTCTCAACCTTGTGGACGTGGGTTCAAGCCCCATGATGGGGGTTACATCGTATAATGTTATGGAAGAATATATCAAGTCCCATCTCAATCTTATCTTATTGAGCCGGCCCTTGGGGGTACACATTGCTGCTCAAGTTTACGTGATCATATTTACAAAATCCCTGCTCATTATTGCATAATAACCCGACCCTTGGGGGCTACACTGGTTGAAGTTTTTATGAGCATAAGGCAATTTCAAGTCCCAGGTTGCTGCAAGCATGACAACCCGGCATTTGGGGGCTACATATATGGGATACTCAGTTTTGACTGGTGATTGAGATGAACAAACCGGGATTTCTTCAAGCTTGTGACATTCGTATTTGAAGCAAGTCTTAAGCTGTTGCTATGCTACCTTCTTAAGACTTGGGGGCTACAAGTGATAGGCATATAAGAGGTATATTTTCAAGCTTGATATTAACTACAATTATGACCTGGTGCCGTCAATATTTGTAAACCGGTAATGATAAACCGGCAAGTTCAAGTCTTAAACCGGCATAGTTTAACATTCTCAAACCGGCAAGTTCTACATTCTTAAACCGGCTGAAGATCAAATGAGTATTTCAAAGGCCAATATTTTTGTTAAGCATTGGGAGCTGAAGTCAAAGGAGTTATTCTTCACAATATTTCACTATGACAAACCAATGTCAGCAAATTGATTATGAAGCTGGTCTATTGACTCGGATTTTATAGAAGAAGGAAGTGACAAGGACTTAAGGATAATCAAGATCAGTTTAACATGGATAAATCCAAATTAAAATGGGGGCTAATGTCGGGGATATACCCCCGCGGTATGACCCGGCTGGAGTTGTAAACCGGCTGGGACTTGGTAAACCGGCGGAGAGTTAAGATAGAGAGTCAAGACAGATGGCTAAGACAGACGATAAACCGGCTGGTGTTAAACCGGCAGACAATGTTAAACCGGCAGACAATGTTAAACCGGCAGACGTTAAGAAGCCTAGGAAGGGAAGTCAGAATAGTTTAAGTTAAAGTCCGAGTTGGACTCCACATGTAACCGGCCCCTTCAACATATATAAGGAGGGGCAGGGCACCCCAAGAGGGACAAGTTCCACAAGTTGGACAAGTTAGGTTTAGACAATAGCTCTCGAGATAGAGCACTCTTGTAACCGTGGTCATCATCATCAATATCAATGAAGCAGGATGTAGGCTTTTACCTCCACCGTGAGGGGCCGAACCTGGGTAAAACATCGTGTCTCTCGTCCCGCTCAACCCCTCTCAAGCTACCACATAGATGCGTTGGTCTCGCGACTAAGTCCTGACACTAAGGACATCTGCCATGACAATTCCACGACAGTTGGCGCCCACCATGGGGCCCGTGCACGATGGTGTTGAGTTCTTGAAGGGATCTCTCACAGGGATCGAGAAGTTTGCGATTGATCAGATGAACAAAAGATTGTTTTGTGATCATAATCATGATTAATTTTGGGGTTTACAACATGAAGTTTGAGATAAAAAGGTTAGGGTTCCTTCGCCTACACCGCCGGACATGACAAGGTGATCTGTTGAAACCGCTTCTACGCCAAATACGAGGTCAACAAAGAGTTGATATACTGCACGTATGATACAAATCGTTCCAAAGTTACGGCTGGATCCCATGTAAATATATAAAAGGGGAAAAGGATACATAGTTGGCTTACACTCGCCACGTCACACAAATACATGAATAACATGACAATCATCCAATACACTCATGGTCCGACTATGGTACCAAAATAAAGATCAACCCCCACATGTGACACGGTCCCCAATCGCCCCAACTGGGCACCACTACTGATCATCTGGGAAAGACACATAGTAACGGCGAGGGTCTTCATCGAACTCCCACTTGAGCTCAAGCGCATCGTTTGGAACGGTATCATCGGTCCCTGCATCTGGTTTTGGAAGTAAACTGTGAGTCAGAGGGACTCAGCAATCTCGCACCCTCGCGATCAAGACTATTTAAGCTAATAGGAAAGGCATGGTATGATGTGGAGCTGCAGCAAGCGACTAGCATATATGGTGGCTAACATACGCAAATGAGAGCGAGAAGAGAAGGCAAAAGCACGGTCGAACAACTATGATCAAGAAGTGATCCTAGAACAACCTACGTCAAGCATTACTCCAACACCGTGTTCACTTCCCGGACTCCGCCGAGAAGAGACCATCACGGTTACACACGCGGTTGATTCATTTTAATTAAGTTAAGTTTCATGTTATCTACAACCGGACATTAACAAATTCCCATCTGCCCATAACCGCGGGCACGGCTTTCGAAAGTTCAAATCCCTGCAGGGGAGTCCCAACTTAGCCCATCACAAGCTCTCTCGGTCAACGAAGGATATTCCTTCTAGCGGGAAGACCCGATCAGACTTGGAATCCCGGTTACAAGACATCCTCGACAATGGTAAAACAAATCCAGCAACACCGCCCGAATGTGCCGACAAATCCCGATAGGAGCTGCACATATCTCGTTCTCAGGGCACACTCAGATGAGCGCTCCATACAACTAACACTAAACCTCGAGTTTCCCCGAGGGGGCGCTGCACAGGGCTCTAGTTTGGACCAACACTCAGAGGAGCACTGGCCCGGGGGGGTTTAAATAAAGATGACCCTCAGGCTCCGGAAACCCAAGGGAAAAAGAGGCTAGGTGACAAATGGTAAAACCAAGATTGGGCATTGCTGGAGGAGTTTTATTCAAGGCGAACTGTCAAGGGGTTCCCATTATAACCCAACCGCGTAAGGAACGCAAAATCCGGAAACATAACACCGATATGAAGGAAACTAGGGCGGCAAGAGTGGAACAAAACACTAGGCAAAAGGCCGAGCCTTCCACCCTTTACCAAGTATATATATGCATTAAGATAAACAAGATAATATGGTGATATCCTAACAATAAACAATGTTCCAACAAGGAACAATCTCCAATCTTCACCTGCAACTAGCAACGCTATAAGAGGGGCTGAGCAAAGCGGTAACATAGCCAATCAACGGTTTGCTAGGACATGGTGGGTTAGAGGTTTGACATGGCAATTTGTGAGGCATGATAAGCAAGTGGTAGGTATCATAGCATAGGCATAGCAAAAGAGCGAGTATCTAGCAAGCAAAGATAGAAGTGATTTTGAGGGTATGATCATCTTGCCTGCAAAGTTGTCAGAGATGACTTGATCCTCGTAAGAGAACTCAACGGGCTCCTCGTTCACGAACTCGTCTCCCGGCTCTACCCAAACAAGAACAACAAGCAAACGGAACACAATCAACCACGTGCAATACTCAAACAACATGATGCAAACATGGTATGCTATGCGGGATGCGGTATGTGATGCATAGGCAAGATTTGACAAGGAATGATAGAACCTGGCCTCAACTTGGAAATCCAATAGTGCCACTGTAAAGGTGAGGTGATTTCAGTTGAAATCGATATAAAGATCACCGGAATCGGATGCACGGTTTGGAAATGGCAAGCAAAACAAATATGGCACCGGTCTGCGATAATCAGCAAGTAGCCATCTAAATGCATCAAGATAAATATGCTACAGCACTCAAACATAACAACAAAATACATGGAAGGGCTCCACTCATGAAGCTTGACAAAAGATGAACACTGAGCTATGGCTAATTCATCCATTAACAGGTTCAAACAAGAATGGCAAAAGTGCAAATGATAACAGGTTTCAGACTTTGTGAAATTAACACAAGTCTGGAATTTAACATCAGGAAGCACACTTTAGAGCATGAAAACTACATGCTACAGAAACTTAACATGGCAAAGCAAGGCATTACATGAATCTACTCAAAGCACTTAACAAAAGTCCCTTAGTGACCTTGAGCCAAAAGGGATCAGAAAATACAATTGCAAGCATGTGAACATGGCAAAAACATAAACAGATCTCAGACTTAGTGAAAAACTGGAGCATGAAAATCAGTTAATGAGTAGGCATGTTTACGAGCTCGATGCACTCACTATAGAGCATGGAATGACAAACTAAGCATACACCCATCAAGAAGACATAGCATAGAAGCTAGACATGACAAGAACAATAACATAGTATGCACGGATCAATAGCAACATCCTCGGCAAAATCGCTAAACATGTCAACAATCTGCCAGGATTCACGATATAGAAAAAGTAGAGCTCGATTGACTCAAGCTAGGGTGCTCCATAAATGCAAACAAAGACACGGATGGATAGAGCACCACAATGTTAACAAATCATCCTTACTGATCATCCTCAAAAGAGGCACGGATCACTAGGAAACAACATGAACATATGGCATAACGACAAAAACAGAACAAGGACTTCATGAAATTCTAAGTCCCTGAAATCAGCATTACCGATTACGCTACTTTGCAAGCTTGTGCTAGTCACCACACATATCACAAAAATACATGGCAAGCACCTCTGTAAACATGGCATGGCATATAACAAAACACATGTAGAGCTCAGGATCATAGCATGCACACATTAATCATGGCAAAAATGAAAAAGGCTATTTGATGAAATAGATCTGACAAATTCACCACATAGCCCTCTTCCAACAGCATTTTGGGCATCAAGATGAGCTCAAATGAAAACGATGCAATGATATGAAATGATGTACTCGTCGAAACGAACATTTTGATATGCTACACGCACAAATCGGAACTACAGATGCAGAGATACGACATGATGAAGATTGCAAAAAAATAAATGGGAGAGGGGAAAGTCAACCCTATTGGATCTAGGGTTTTCCAGATCTGGCGGTACTATTCACCGGAGCACGCGAACCGAGGATGGCCGGAGGAGCTTGGCGCCGGATCTGGTGGGTAGAGGTCGCCGGGATGCGCCGGCTACGGAGAGGAGGGCGGCGGCGTCGGGCGCGGTCGTCGGAGCTGCGACCCGGGCGGCGG